>NC_092710.1:359564555-359872942 GCF_047496885.1 Scyliorhinus torazame | reverse complement strand
TCACTCCCCCCCGCCCCCGGGCCCAGGACCGTATTCCCACCGGTATCCTTCACTTTCCCAATCCACCTCGCCGCCTTCTGCTTCCTCAACTGGTGAGCTAACATCCTGCTCGCCATCCCTCCATACTCGTATACCGCCCCCCCTCGCTCTTCCCCACTGCTCTCCTGCCTTACCCGTAGATAACAGCCCGAATTCCATCTGCAATCTCTGCCGTTCCTTTAGCAGCCCTTCCTCCTGGGCCTCTGTGTATCTCCTGTCCGCCTGCAGGCTTTCCCCCACTGGCCTTTCTACCTCCGCCCACTCCGCCTTCTCCCTACGTGACCGAATCACAATAAACCCCCCCTGACCACTGCCTTCAGTCCCTCCCGGACCGGACCTGCTGAAACCTCCCCGTGTCATTGATCTCGACATATCCCCGGATGGCCTTCCTCACCCACTCACACACCGCTTCCTCCGCTAATAGTCCCACATCCAGCCTCCATTGCGGGCGTAAATCCACCCAGTGCGGGGCATGGCCCGCCGAGTACTCGATATCCATCACCCCTGCCAGCAACGTCTTGTCAAACACAACCCCTACACCAGGATGGCTATTCAACCCTGTCCCCCTGCACCAGGAAATGTCTCCTCATCTCTGTCCTAACTGGTCTACCCCGTCTCCTCAGACTGTGACCCCTGGTTCTGGACACCCCCACCATCGGGAACATCCTTCCTGCATCGACCCTGTCCAGTCCTGTCGGAGTTTTACAGCTTTCTGTGGGATTCCTCAGTCTTGTGAACTCCAGAAATGTTGGTGTCACTGGCTGGCTGCTGATGTCAGTGGATATAAAGAATTGTGTCTGTTTTCCCGTTGTGTAGGTCAATGGAGCAACTTGAATCCAGTCTGTATGAGTTCTGGCTGCCTCTCCAATGCAGTGCCTAGCAGCCCCTGCACAGGAAGAGGCAAACATGAGTGGGGGAGGAGAGCAGGTCGACATCTTGCCTGTGGCTTTTGTTGTGAAAGATCGCTGGAAAGTGGTGAGTGATATTAGCTTTACCCTCCTCCACGCCCTACACTCCTCCCGCTGTATCCCCCTCCCTACCTCACACTGTCCCATGCCTCCTTCCCTATCCTACACTCTCCCCTCCCTATCTTACACAGTCCCCTCCCCCTATGACACCCTCTCAGCTCTACACAGTCCCCTCCCTACCCTACACTGCCCCCCCCCCCCGATCACTGCCCCATAACCCCCTCCTTACTCTACACAATCCCCCCCCTCCCCATACCACCCTCGCAACTCAACACTCTCCCCTTCCTCTGTATCCCCCTCCCTATCCTTTTTTAATAATTTTTATCAGTGTCTCAAGTAGGCTTACATTAACACTGCAATGAAGTTACTGTGTAAATCCCCTAGTCGCCACATTCCGGCGCCTGTTCGGGTCACAGAGGGAGAATTCAGAATGTCCAATTCACCAACAGCACGTCTTTCGGGACTTGTGGGAGGAAACCGGAGCACCCGGAGGAAACCCACGCAGACACGGGGAGAACATGCAGACTCCGCACAGACAGTGACCCAACCCTACAATCCCCTCCCCCTGACCTGTACCCACTTCCCTATCATGGACTGTGGATTCTCTAGCACAGAATCTCTGCAGTGTAAAGGAATCCATTCGGCCCATTGAGTCCGCGCCGACCCTACCCCCCGTAACCCAGTAACTCCCACCCAACCTTTTTGGACACTAAGGGCAATTGATCACGGCCAATCCACTTAACCTGCACATCTTTGGACTGTGGGAGGAAACCGGAGCACCCGGAGGAAACCCACGCACACACGGGGAGAACGTGCAGACTCCACACAGACAGTGACCTGGGGCAGGAATTGAACCTGGGGCCCTGGCGCTGTGAGGCAGCAGCCGTGCCGCCCCTTTCGACTCTCTCCTCACTGACGCTCTGCACCCATTTAACCTCCTCCCACAGCCCCCATGTACATCCCTTAGTATCAACTCTAGTCTGACGTTTGTGTCACATTTAGACCATTGCCCTGTGTCAATATTCCAGCTGAAGAAGATTGGTGGAGGAGGATTTGGCGAGATATATGAGGCAACAGATTTGTTAATCCGGGAAAGTGTTGCACTGAAGGTGGAATCTGCCCAACAACCGAAACAGGTGCTGAAAATGGAGGTGGCAGTTCTGAAGAAGCTCCAAGGTAGGGAAGATTGTCCGTCTGTGTCTGTGTGCGTCTGTGTCTGTGTGCGTCTGTGTCTGTGTGCGTCTGTGTCTGTGTGCGTCTGTGTCTGTGTGCGTCTGTGTCTGTGTGCGTCTGTGTCTGTGTGCGCGCCTGTCTGTGTGCGCGCCTGTCTGTGTGCGCGCCTGTCTGTGTGCGCGCCTGTCTGTGTGCGCGCCTGTCTGGGTGCGCGCCTGTCTGGGTGCGCGCCTGTCTGGGTGCGCGCCTGTCTGGGTGCGCGCCTGTCTGGGTGCGCGCCTGTCTGGGTGCGCGCCTGTCTGGGTGCGCGCCTGTCTGGGTGCGCGCCTGTCTGGGTGCGCGCCTGTCTGGGTGCGCGCCTGTCTGGGTGCGCGCCTGCCTGGGCGCGCGCCTTTGCCTGTCTGCACCCTGTGTGCTCCCTTGTCTGCCAGTGTGCGCTCGAGTCTGTACCCATGTGTGCACCTTGTGCCTGTGTGTGTTGGCATGTCCTTGTTGCCGTGTCCTGCCATGTGTGTGTGTATATGCATGTGTGTGCGTGCCCGTGTTCAACCGTGCGTGCCCGTGTTCGACCGTGCGCGCACGTGTCTATGGGGAATATATGAATTTGAACAGTGCCTGCTTCTCTCCTCCCCTCCTCCACCAGGCCGTGCATTACACTGATTGGTGTTTTCATTCTGTTGGTTGTTCAGGGAAGGATCACGTGTGCAGATTCATTGGCTGTGGGAGGAACGAGAAGTTTAACTATGTGGTGATGCAACTTCAGGTAAACAGCTTGTTGGAATTATTTTCCGACTGTGGACAGCGTGCTCCAGCTCGTGGATGCCCTCGTCCCCAATCAGACCATTATTCCCGCTTATCCTGGCCATTCCTCCTACCATAACCTCCATCTTCATTCATTCAACACTGAAATGGATGTACTTTATACCACCACATATGGCCGGACTATATAATGCACCGACAGGCCTGACGGACATTTTTGATGAGGTAGCAGAGAGGGTTGATGAGGGGAATGTAGTTGATGTGGTATACCTGGACATTCAGAATGCACATAATAAAGTTCCACACACCAGACCTAAGAGCTGAGCTGTAGATCGTGGCAATAGAGGGACAGTAAAAATAAAGAACTGGGGAAGAGCTGTGGGGAAAGAACGGAGCTGGGCCGGTTAGACTGGAACCAAAGGTCGGTGGGAAAAACTGTAGCTGAACAATGAGAAACACTGAAAAGAGAAATGATCCGGGAACTGCCAGGGTTTATTCCCGAACAGGGAATTGTGGACAAACTAATCCAGACCTCCCTGGGTGAAAAAGGAGAGAGAGAGAAACATGAGGAAAAACATGGGTGTCAGGTAGGAAATAGAGTTGAGTCTCCAAACAGATCCCAATCTCTCTCCAAACAGATCCCGATCGCTCTCCAAACAGATCCCAATCTCTCTCCAAACAGATCCCGATCGCTCTCCAAACAGATCCCGATCTCTCTCCAAACAGATCCCGATCTATCTCCAAACAGATCCCGATCGCTCTCCAAGCAGATCCCAATCTCTCTCCAAACAGATCCCGATCTCTCTCCAAACAGATCCCAATCTCTCTCCAAACAGATCCCGATCGCTCTCCAAACAGATCCCAATCTCTCTCCAAACAGATCCCGATCGCTCTCCAAACAGATCCCAATCTCTCTCCAAACAGATCCCGATCTCTCTCCAAACAGATCCCGATCTCTCTCCAAACAGATCCCGATCGCTCTCCAAACAGATCCCGATATCTCTCCAAACAGATCCCGATCTCTCTCCAAACAGATCCCGATCTCTCTCCAAACAGATCCCGATCTCTCGCCAAACAGATCCCGATCTCTCCCAAACAGATCCCGATCTCTCTCCAAACAGATCCCGATCTCTCTCCAAACAGATCCCGATCTCTCTCCAAACAGACCCCAATCTCTCTCCAAACAGATCCCAATCTCGCCCAAAACAGATCCCAATCCCTCTCCAAACAGAGCCCAATCTCTCTCCAAACAGATCCCAATCTCTCTCCAAACAGATCCCGACCCCTCTCCAAACAGATCCCGATCTCGCCCAAAACAGATCCCAATCTCTCTCCAAACAGATCCCGATCTCTCTCCAAACAGATCCCGATCTCACCCAAAACAGATCCCAATCTCTCTCCAAACAGATCCCAATCTCTCTCCAAACAGATCCCGACCTCTCTCCAAACAGATCCCAATCACTCTCCAAACAGATCCCAATCTCTCTCCAAATTGATCCCAATCTCTCTCCAAACAGATCCCAATCACTCTCCAAACAGATCCCAATCTCTCTCCAAACAGATCCCGACCTCTCTCCAAACATATCCCAATCACTCTCCAAACAGATCCCAATCTCTCTCCAAACAGATCCCAATCTCTCTCCAAACAGATCCCAATCTCTCTCCAAACACATTCTGATCTCTCTCCAAACAGATCCCAATCACTCTCCAAACAGATCCCAATCTCTCTCCAAACAGATCCCGATCGCTCTCCAAACAGATCCCGATCTCTCTCCAAACAGATCCTAATCTCTCTCCAAACAGATCCCGATCTCTCTCCAAACAGATCCCAATATATCTCCAAACAGATCCCAATCTCTCTCCAAACAGATCCCAATCTCTCTCCAAACACATTCTGATCTCTCTCCAAACAGATCCCAATCACTCTCCAAACAGATCCCAATCTCTCTCCAAACAGATCCCGATCGCTCTCCAAACAGATCCCGATCCCTCTCCAAACAGATCCCAATCTCTCTCCAAACAGACCCCGATCTCTCTCCAAACAGATCCCGATCGCTCTCCAAACAGATCCCGATCTCGCCCAAAACAGATCCCAATCTCTCTCCAAACAGATTCCAATCTCTCTCCAAACAGATCCCAATCTCTCTCCAAACAGATCCCAATCTCTCTCCAAACAGATCCCAATCTCTCTCCAAACAGATCCCGATCTCTCTCCAAACAGACCCCAATCTCGCCCAAAACAGATCCCAATCTCTCTCCAAACAGATCCCGATCTATCTCCAAACAGATCCCGATCTCGCCCAAAACAGATCCCGATCTCGCCCAAAACAGATCCCGATCTCTCTCCAAACAGATCCCGATCGCTCTCCAAACAGATCCCAATCTCTCTCCAAACAGATCCTGATCGCTCTCCAAACAGATCCCGATCTCTCTCCAAACAGATCCCGATCTCTCTCCAAACAGATCCCGATCGCTCTCCAAACAGATCCCGATCTCTCTCCAAACAGATCCCGATCTCTCTCCAAACAGATCCCGATCTCTCTCCAAACAGATCCCGATCTCTCTCCAAACAGATCCCGATCTCTCTCCAAACAGACCCCAATCTCTCTCCAAACAGATCCCAATCTCGCCCAAAACAGATCCCAATCCCCCTCCAAACAGATCCCAATCTCTCTCCAAACAGATCCCAATCTCTCTCCAAACAGATCCCGACCCCTCTCCAAACAGATCCCGATCTCGCCCAAAACAGATCCCAATCTCTCTCCAAACAGATCCCGATCTCTCTCCAAACAGATCCCGGTCTCACCCAAAACAGATCCCAATCTCTCTCCAAACAGATCCCAATCTCTCTCCAAACAGATCCCGACCTCTCTCCAAACAGATCCTAATCACTCTCCAAACAGATCCCAATCTCTCTCCAAATTGATCCCAATCACTCTCCAAACAGATCCCAATCTCTCTCCAAACAGATCCCGACCTCTCTCCAAACATATCCCAATCTCTCTCCAAACAGATCCCGATCCCTCTCCAAACAGATCCCAATCTCTCTCCAAACAGATCCCGATCTCTCTCCAAACAGATCCCGATCGCTCTCCAAACTGATCCCGATCTCGCCCAAAACAGATCCCAATCTCTCTCCAAACAGATTCCAATCTCTCTCCAAACAGATCCCAATCTCTCTCCAAACAGATCCCAATCTCTCTCCAAACAGATCCCAATCTCTCTCCAAACAGATCCCGATCTCTTTCCAAACAGACCCCAATCTCGCCCAAAACAGATCCCAATCTCTCTCCAAACAGATCCCGATCGCTCTCCAAACTGATCCCGATCTCTCTCCAAACAGATCCCGATCTCGCCCAAAACAGATCCCGATCTCGCCCAAAACAGATCCCAATCTCTCTCCAAACAGATCCAATCTCTCTCCAAACAGATCCCAATCTCTCTCCAAACATATCCCAATCTCTCTCCAAACAGATCCCGATCCCTCTCCAAACAGATCCCTATCTCTCTCCAAACAGACCCCAATCTCTCTCCAAACAGATCCCAATCTCTCCAAACAGATCCCGATCCCTCTACAAACAGATCCCGATCTCTCTCCAAACAGATCCCGATCGCTCTCCAAACAGATCCCGATCTCTCACCAAACAGACCCCGATCTCTCTCCAAACAGATCCCGATCTCTCTCCAAACAGATCCCGACCCCTCTCCAAACAGATCCCGATATCGCCCAAAACAGATCCCAATCTCTCTCCAAACAGAATCCGATCTCTCTCCAAACAGATCCCGATCTCGCCCAAAACAGATCCCAATCTCTCTCCAAACAGATCCCAATCGCTCTCCAAACAGATCCCAATCTCTCTCCAGACAGATCCCGATATCCCCCGCAGACAGACAGATCCTGATCTCTCTCCAGACAGATCCCAATCTCTCTCCAAACAGATCCCGATCTCTCTCCAAACAGATCCCGATCTCGCCCAAAACAGATCCCGATCTCGCCCAAAACAGATCCCAATCTCTCTCCAAACAGATCCAATCTCTCTCCAAACAGATCCCGATCTCTCTCCAAACAGACCCCAATCTCGCCCAAAACAGATCCCAATCTCTCTCCAAACAGATCCCGATCGCTCTCCAAACTGATCCCGATCTCGCCCAAAACAGATCCCAATCTCTCTCCAAACAGATTCCAATCTCTCTCCAAACAGATCCCAATCTCTCTCCAAACAGATCCCAATCTCTCTCCAAACAGATCCCAATCTCTCTCCAAACAGATCCCGATCTCTCTCCAAACATACCCCAATCTCGCCCAAAACAGATCCCAATCTCTCTCCAAACAGATCCCGATCTATCTACAAACAGATCCCGATCTCGCCCAAAACAGATCCCGATCTCGCCCAAAACAGATCCCGATCTCTCTCCAAACAGATCCCAATCTCTCTCCAAACAGATCCCAATCTCTCTCCAAACAGATCCCAATCTCTCTCCAAACAGATCCCGATCCCTCTCCAAACAGATCCCGATCTCTCTCCAAACAGATCCCGATCGCTCTCCAAACAGATCCCGATCTCTCACCAAACAGACCCCGATCTCTCTCCAAACAGATCCCAATCTCTCTCCAAACAGATCCCGATCTCTCTCCAAACAGATCCCGACCCCTCTCCAAACAGATCCCGATCTCGCCCAAAACAGATCCCAATCTCTCTCCAAACAGATCCCGATCTCTCTCCAAACAGATCCCGATCTTGCCCAAAACAGATCCCAATCTCTCTCCAAACAGATCCCAATCGCTCTCCAAACAGATCCCAATCTCTCTCCAGACAGATCCCGATATTCCCCGCAGACAGACAGATCCTGATCTCTCTCCAGACAGATCCCAATCTCTCTCCAAACAGATCCCGATCTCTCTCCAAACAGATCCCGATCTCGCCCAAAACAGATCCCGATCTCGCCCAAAACAGATCCCAATCTCTCTCCAAACAGATCCAATCTCTCTCCAAACAGATCCCAATCTCTCTCCAAACATATCCCAATCTCTCTCCAAACAGATCCCGATCCCTCTCCAAACAGATCCCTATCTCTCTCCAAACAGACCCCAATCTCTCTCCAAACAGATCCCAATCTCTCCAAACAGATCCCGATCCCTCTACAAACAGATCCCGATCTCTCTCCAAACAGATCCCGATCGCTCTCCAAACAGATCCCGATCTCTCACCAAACAGACCCCGATCTCTCTCCAAACAGATCCCGATCTCTCTCCAAACAGATCCCGACCCCTCTCCAAACAGATCCCGATATCGCCCAAAACAGATCCCAATCTCTCTCCAAACAGATCCCGATCTCTCTCCAAACAGATCCCGATCTCGCCCAAAACAGATCCCAATCTCTCTCCAAACAGATCCCAATCGCTCTCCAAACAGATCCCAATCTCTCTCCAGACAGATCCCGATATCCCCCGCAGACAGACAGATCCTGATCTCTCTCCAGACAGATCCCAATCTCTCTCCAAACAGATCCCGATCTCTCTCCAAACAGATCCCGATCTCGCCCAAAACAGATCCCGATCTCGCCCAAAACAGATCCCAATCTCTCTCCAAACAGATCCAATCTCTCTCCAAACAGATCCCAATCTCTCTCCAAACATATCCCAATCTCTCTCCAAACAGATCCCGATCCCTCTCCAAACAGATCCCTATCTCTCTCCAAACAGACCCCAATCTCTCTCCAAACAGACCCCAATCTCTCTCCAAACAGATCCCAATCTCTCCAAACAGATCCCGATCTCTCTCCAAACAGATCCTGATCTCTCTCCAAACAGACCCCAATCTCTCTCCAAACAGACCCCAATCTCTCTCCAAACAGATCCCAATCTCTCTCCAAACAGATCCCGATCTCTCTCCAAACAGATCCCGATCTCTCTCCAAACAGATCCCAATCTCTCTCCAAACAGATCCCAATCTCTCTCCAAACAGATCCCAATCTCTCTCCAAACAGATCCCAATTTCGCTCCAAACAGATCCCGATCCCTCTCCAAACAGATCCCGATCTCTCTCCAAACAGATCCCGATCGCTCTCCAAACAGATCCCGACCTCTCTCCAAACAGACCCCGATCTCTCTCCAAACAGATCCCAATCTCTCTCCAAACATATCCCGATCTCTCTCCAAACAGATCCCGATCTCTCTCGAAACTGATCCCGATCTCGCCCAAAACAGATCCCAATCTCTCTCCAAACAGATTCCAATCTCTCTCCAAACAGATCCCAATCTCTCTCCAAACAGATCCCAATCTCTCTCCAAACAGATCCCAATCTCTCTCCAAACAGATCCCGATCTCTCTCCAAACAGATCCCGATCTCTCTCCAAACAGACCCCAATCTGGCCCAAAACAGATCCCAATCTCTCTCCAAACAGATCCCGATCTATCTACAAACAGATCCCGATCTCGCCCAAAACAGATCCCGATCTCGCCCAAAACAGATCCCGATCTCTCTCCAAACAGATCCCAATCTCTCTCCAAACAGATCCCAATCTCTCTCCAAACAGATCCCAATCTCTCTCCAGACAGATCCCGATCTCTCTCCAAACAGATCCCGATCGCTCTCCAAACAGATCCCGATCTCGCCCAAAACAGATCCCAATCTCTCTCCAAACAGATCCCAATCGCTCTCCAAACAGATCCCAATCTCTCTCCAAACAGATCCCAATCTCTCTCCAAACAGATCCCGATCTCGCCCAAAACAGATCCCAATCTCTCTCCAAACAGATCCCAATTGCTCTCCAAACAGATCCCAATCTCTCTCCAGACAGATCCCGATATCCCCCGCAGACAGACAGATCCTGATCTCTCTCCAGACAGATCCCAATCTCTCTCCAAACAGATCCCGATCTCTCTCCAAACAGATCCCGATCACTCTCCAAACAGATCCCGATCTCTTTCCAAACATACCCCAATCTCTCTCCAAACAGATCCCGATCTCTCCCAAAACAGATCCCGATCTCTCTCCAAACAGATCCCGATCTCTCTCCAAACAGATCCCGATCTCTCTTCAAACAGACCCCAATCTCTCTCCAAACAGATCCCAATCTCTCTCCAAACAGATCCCAATCTCTCTCCAAACAGATCCCGATCTCGCCCAAAACAGATCCCAATCTCTCTCCAAACAGATCCCGATCTCGCACAAAACAGGTCCAAATCTCTCTCCAAACAGATCCCGATCTCGCACAAAACAGGTCCAAATCTCTCTCCAAACAGATCCCGATCTCTCTCCAAACAGATCCCGATCTCTCTCCAAACAGATCCCGACTCCTCTCCAAACAGACCCCAATCTGTCTCCAAACAGATCCCGATCTCTCTCCAAACAGATCCCGATCTCGCCCAAAACAGATCCCAATCTCTCTCCAAACAGATCCCAAACTCTCTCCTAACAGATCCCGATCTCTCTCCAAACAGATCCCGACTCCTCTCCAAACAGATCCCAATCTCTCTCCAAACAGATCCCGATCTCGCCCAAAACAGATCCCAATCTCTCTCCAAACATATCCCAATCTCTCTCCTAACAGATACAAATCTCTCCCAAAGCAGATCCCGATCTCTCTCCAAACAGGTCCCGATCTCTCTCCAAACAGATCCCAATCTCTCTCCAAACAGATCCCAATCTCTCTCCAAACAGATCCCGATCTCGCCCAAAACTGATCCCAATCTCTCTCCAAACAGATCCCGATCTCTCTCCAAACAGATCCCGATCGCTCTCCAAACAGATCCCGATCTCTCACCAAACAGACCCCGATCTCTCTCCAAACAGATCCCAATCTCTCTCCAAACAGATCCCGATCTCTCTCCAAACAGATCCCGACCCCTCTCCAAACAGATCCCGATCTCGCCCAAAACAGATCCCAATCTCTCTCCAAACAGATCCCGATCTCTCTCCAAACAGATCCCGATCTCGCCCAAAACAGATCCCAATCTCTCTCCAAACAGATCCCAATCGCTCTCCAAACAGATCCCAATCTCTCTCCAGACAGATCCCGATATCCCCCGCAGACAGACAGATCCTGATCTCTCTCCAGACAGATCCCAATCTCTCTCCAAACAGATCCCGATCTCTCTCCAAACAGATCCCGATCTCGCCCAAAACAGATCCCGATCTCGCCCAAAACAGATCCCAATCTCTCTCCAAACAGATCCAATCTCTCTCCAAACAGATCCCAATCTCTCTCCAAACATATCCCAATCTCTCTCCAAACAGATCCCGATCCCTCTCCAAACAGATCCCTATCTCTCTCCAAACAGACCCCAATCTCTCTCCAAACAGATCCCAATCTCTCCAAACAGATCCCGATCTCTCTCCAAACAGATCCCGATCTCTCTCCAAACAGACCCCAATCTCTCTCCAAACAGACCCCAATCTCTCTCCAAACAGATCCCAATCTCTCTCCAAACAGATCCCAATCTCTCCCAAAACAGATCCCAATCTATCTCCAAACAGATCCCGATCTCTCTTCAAACAGATCCCGATCTCTCTCCAAACAGATCCCAATCTCTCTCCAAACAGATCCCAATCTCTCTCCAAACAGATCCCAATCTCGCTCCAAACAGATCCCGATCCCTCTCCAAACAGATCCCGATCTCTCTCCAAACAGATCCCGATCGCTCTCCAAACAGATCCCGACCTCTCTCCAAACAGACCCCAATCTCTCTCCAAACAGATCCCAATCTCTCTCCAAACATATCCCGATCTCTCTCCAAACAGATCCCGATCTCTCTCCAAACTGATCCCGATCTCGCCCAAAACAGATCCCAATCTCTCTCCAAACAGATTCCAATCTCTCTCCAAACAGATCCCAATCTCTCTCCAAACAGATCCCAATCTCTATCCAAACAGATCCCAATCTCTCTCAAAACAGATCCCCATCTCTCTCCAAACAGATCCCGATCTCTCTCCAAACAGACCCCAATCTGGCCCAAAACAGATCCCAATCTCTCTCCAAACAGATCCCGATCTATCTCCAAACAGATCCCGATCTCGCCCAAAACAGATCCCGATCTCGCCCAAAACAGATCCCGATCTCTCTCCAAACAGATCCCAATCTCTCTCCAAACAGATCCCAATCTCTCTCCAAACAGATCCCAATCTCTCTCCAGACAGATCCCGATCTCTCTCCAAACAGATCCCGATCTCTCACCAAACAGACCCCGATCTCTCTCCAAACAGATCCCAATCTCTCTCCAAACAGATCCCAATCTCTCTCCAAACAGATCCCGATCTCTCTCCAAACAGATCCCGACCCCTCTCCAAACAGATCCCAATCTCTCTCCAAACAGATCCCGATCGCTCTCCAAACAGATCCCAATCTCTCTCCAAACAGATCCCGATCGCTCTCCAAACAGATCCCAATCTCTCTCCAAACAGATCCCGATCTCTCTCCAAACAGATCCCGATCTCTCTCCAAACAGATCCCGATCGCTCTCCAAACAGATCCCGATATCTCTCCAAACAGATCCCGATCTCTCTCCAAACAGATCCCGATCTCTCTCCAAACAGATCCCGATCTCTCGCCAAACAGATCCCGATCTCTCCCAAACAGATCCCGATCTCTCTCCAAACAGATCCCGATCTCTCTCCAAACAGATCCCGATCTCTCTCCAAACAGACCCCAATCTCTCTCCAAACAGATCCCAATCTCGCCCAAAACAGATCCCAATCCCTCTCCAAACAGAGCCCAATCTCTCTCCAAACAGATCCCAATCTCTCTCCAAACAGATCCCGACCCCTCTCCAAACAGATCCCGATCTCGCCCAAAACAGATCCCAATCTCTCTCCAAACAGATCCCGATCTCTCTCCAAACAGATCCCGATCTCACCCAAAACAGATCCCAATCTCTCTCCAAACAGATCCCAATCTCTCTCCAAACAGATCCCGACCTCTCTCCAAACAGATCCCAATCACTCTCCAAACAGATCCCAATCTCTCTCCAAATTGATCCCAATCTCTCTCCAAACAGATCCCAATCACTCTCCAAACAGATCCCAATCTCTCTCCAAACAGATCCCGACCTCTCTCCAAACATATCCCAATCACTCTCCAAACAGATCCCAATCTCTCTCCAAACAGATCCCAATCTCTCTCCAAACAGATCCCAATCTCTCTCCAAACACATTCTGATCTCTCTCCAAACAGATCCCAATCACTCTCCAAACAGATCCCAATCTCTCTCCAAACAGATCCCGATCGCTCTCCAAACAGATCCCGATCTCTCTCCAAACAGATCCTAATCTCTCTCCAAACAGATCCCGATCTCTCTCCAAACAGATCCCAATATATCTCCAAACAGATCCCAATCTCTCTCCAAACAGATCCCAATCTCTCTCCAAACACATTCTGATCTCTCTCCAAACAGATCCCAATCACTCTCCAAACAGATCCCAATCTCTCTCCAAACAGATCCCGATCGCTCTCCAAACAGATCCCGATCCCTCTCCAAACAGATCCCAATCTCTCTCCAAACAGACCCCGATCTCTCTCCAAACAGATCCCGATCGCTCTCCAAACAGATCCCGATCTCGCCCAAAACAGATCCCAATCTCTCTCCAAACAGATTCCAATCTCTCTCCAAACAGATCCCAATCTCTCTCCAAACAGATCCCAATCTCTCTCCAAACAGATCCCAATCTCTCTCCAAACAGATCCCGATCTCTCTCCAAACAGACCCCAATCTCGCCCAAAACAGATCCCAATCTCTCTCCAAACAGATCCCGATCTATCTCCAAACAGATCCCGATCTCGCCCAAAACAGATCCCGATCTCGCCCAAAACAGATCCCGATCTCTCTCCAAACAGATCCCGATCGCTCTCCAAACAGATCCCAATCTCTCTCCAAACAGATCCTGATCGCTCTCCAAACAGATCCCGATCTCTCTCCAAACAGATCCCGATCTCTCTCCAAACAGATCCCGATCGCTCTCCAAACAGATCCCGATCTCTCTCCAAACAGATCCCGATCTCTCTCCAAACAGATCCCGATCTCTCTCCAAACAGATCCCGATCTCTCTCCAAACAGATCCCGATCTCTCTCCAAACAGACCCCAATCTCTCTCCAAACAGATCCCAATCTCGCCCAAAACAGATCCCAATCCCCCTCCAAACAGATCCCAATCTCTCTCCAAACAGATCCCAATCTCTCTCCAAACAGATCCCGACCCCTCTCCAAACAGATCCCGATCTCGCCCAAAACAGATCCCAATCTCTCTCCAAACAGATCCCGATCTCTCTCCAAACAGATCCCGGTCTCACCCAAAACAGATCCCAATCTCTCTCCAAACAGATCCCAATCTCTCTCCAAACAGATCCCGACCTCTCTCCAAACAGATCCTAATCACTCTCCAAACAGATCCCAATCTCTCTCCAAATTGATCCCAATCACTCTCCAAACAGATCCCAATCTCTCTCCAAACAGATCCCGACCTCTCTCCAAACATATCCCAATCTCTCTCCAAACAGATCCCGATCCCTCTCCAAACAGATCCCAATCTCTCTCCAAACAGATCCCGATCTCTCTCCAAACAGATCCCGATCGCTCTCCAAACTGATCCCGATCTCGCCCAAAACAGATCCCAATCTCTCTCCAAACAGATTCCAATCTCTCTCCAAACAGATCCCAATCTCTCTCCAAACAGATCCCAATCTCTCTCCAAACAGATCCCAATCTCTCTCCAAACAGATCCCGATCTCTTTCCAAACAGACCCCAATCTCGCCCAAAACAGATCCCAATCTCTCTCCAAACAGATCCCGATCGCTCTCCAAACTGATCCCGATCTCTCTCCAAACAGATCCCGATCTCGCCCAAAACAGATCCCGATCTCGCCCAAAACAGATCCCAATCTCTCTCCAAACAGATCCAATCTCTCTCCAAACAGATCCCAATCTCTCTCCAAACATATCCCAATCTCTCTCCAAACAGATCCCGATCCCTCTCCAAACAGATCCCTATCTCTCTCCAAACAGACCCCAATCTCTCTCCAAACAGATCCCAATCTCTCCAAACAGATCCCGATCCCTCTACAAACAGATCCCGATCTCTCTCCAAACAGATCCCGATCGCTCTCCAAACAGATCCCGATCTCTCACCAAACAGACCCCGATCTCTCTCCAAACAGATCCCGATCTCTCTCCAAACAGATCCCGACCCCTCTCCAAACAGATCCCGATATCGCCCAAAACAGATCCCAATCTCTCTCCAAACAGAATCCGATCTCTCTCCAAACAGATCCCGATCTCGCCCAAAACAGATCCCAATCTCTCTCCAAACAGATCCCAATCGTTCTCCAAACAGATCCCAATCTCTCTCCAGACAGATCCCGATATCCCCCGCAGACAGACAGATCCTGATCTCTCTCCAGACAGATCCCAATCTCTCTCCAAACAGATCCCGATCTCTCTCCAAACAGATCCCGATCTCGCCCAAAACAGATCCCGATCTCGCCCAAAACAGATCCCAATCTCTCTCCAAACAGATCCAATCTCTCTCCAAACAGATCCCGATCTCTCTCCAAACAGACCCCAATCTCGCCCAAAACAGATCCCAATCTCTCTCCAAACAGATCCCGATCGCTCTCCAAACTGATCCCGATCTCGCCCAAAACAGATCCCAATCTCTCTCCAAACAGATTCCAATCTCTCTCCAAACAGATCCCAATCTCTCTCCAAACAGATCCCAATCTCTCTCCAAACAGATCCCAATCTCTCTCCAAACAGATCCCGATCTCTCTCCAAACATACCCCAATCTCGCCCAAAACAGATCCCAATCTCTCTCCAAACAGATCCCGATCTATCTACAAACAGATCCCGATCTCGCCCAAAACAGATCCCGATCTCGCCCAAAACAGATCCCGATCTCTCTCCAAACAGATCCCAATCTCTCTCCAAACAGATCCCAATCTCTCTCCAAACAGATCCCAATCTCTCTCCAAACAGATCCCGATCCCTCTCCAAACAGATCCCGATCTCTCTCCAAACAGATCCCGATCGCTCTCCAAACAGATCCCGATCTCTCACCAAACAGACCCCGATCTCTCTCCAAACAGATCCCAATCTCTCTCCAAACAGATCCCGATCTCTCTCCAAACAGATCCCGACCCCTCTCCAAACAGATCCCGATCTCGCCCAAAACAGATCCCAATCTCTCTCCAAACAGATCCCGATCTCTCTCCAAACAGATCCCGATCTTGCCCAAAACAGATCCCAATCTCTCTCCAAACAGATCCCAATCGCTCTCCAAACAGATCCCAATCTCTCTCCAGACAGATCCCGATATTCCCCGCAGACAGACAGATCCTGATCTCTCTCCAGACAGATCCCAATCTCTCTCCAAACAGATCCCGATCTCTCTCCAAACAGATCCCGATCTCGCCCAAAACAGATCCCGATCTCGCCCAAAACAGATCCCAATCTCTCTCCAAACAGATCCAATCTCTCTCCAAACAGATCCCAATCTCTCTCCAAACATATCCCAATCTCTCTCCAAACAGATCCCGATCCCTCTCCAAACAGATCCCTATCTCTCTCCAAACAGACCCCAATCTCTCTCCAAACAGATCCCAATCTCTCCAAACAGATCCCGATCCCTCTACAAACAGATCCCGATCTCTCTCCAAACAGATCCCGATCGCTCTCCAAACAGATCCCGATCTCTCACCAAACAGACCCCGATCTCTCTCCAAACAGATCCCGATCTCTCTCCAAACAGATCCCGACCCCTCTCCAAACAGATCCCGATATCGCCCAAAACAGATCCCAATCTCTCTCCAAACAGATCCCGATCTCTCTCCAAACAGATCCCGATCTCGCCCAAAACAGATCCCAATCTCTCTCCAAACAGATCCCAATCGCTCTCCAAACAGATCCCAATCTCTCTCCAGACAGATCCCGATATCCCCCGCAGACAGACAGATCCTGATCTCTCTCCAGACAGATCCCAATCTCTCTCCAAACAGATCCCGATCTCTCTCCAAACAGATCCCGATCTCGCCCAAAACAGATCCCGATCTCGCCCAAAACAGATCCCAATCTCTCTCCAAACAGATCCAATCTCTCTCCAAACAGATCCCAATCTCTCTCCAAACATATCCCAATCTCTCTCCAAACAGATCCCGATCCCTCTCCAAACAGATCCCTATCTCTCTCCAAACAGACCCCAATCTCTCTCCAAACAGACCCCAATCTCTCTCCAAACAGATCCCAATCTCTCCAAACAGATCCCGATCTCTCTCCAAACAGATCCTGATCTCTCTCCAAACAGACCCCAATCTCTCTCCAAACAGACCCCAATCTCTCTCCAAACAGATCCCAATCTCTCTCCAAACAGATCCCGATCTCTCTCCAAACAGATCCCGATCTCTCTCCAAACAGATCCCAATCTCTCTCCAAACAGATCCCAATCTCTCTCCAAACAGATCCCAATTTCGCTCCAAACAGATCCCGATCCCTCTCCAAACAGATCCCGATCTCTCTCCAAACAGATCCCGATCGCTCTCCAAACAGATCCCGACCTCTCTCCAAACAGACCCCGATCTCTCTCCAAACAGATCCCAATCTCTCTCCAAACATATCCCGATCTCTCTCCAAACAGATCCCGATCTCTCTCGAAACTGATCCCGATCTCGCCCAAAACAGATCCCAATCTCTCTCCAAACAGATTCCAATCTCTCTCCAAACAGATCCCAATCTCTCTCCAAACAGATCCCAATCTCTCTCCAAACAGATCCCAATCTCTCTCCAAACAGATCCCGATCTCTCTCCAAACAGATCCCGATCTCTCTCCAAACAGACCCCAATCTGGCCCAAAACAGATCCCAATCTCTCTCCAAACAGATCCCGATCTATCTACAAACAGATCCCGATCTCGCCCAAAACAGATCCCGATCTCGCCCAAAACAGATCCCGATCTCTCTCCAAACAGATCCCAATCTCTCTCCAAACAGATCCCAATCTCTCTCCAAACAGATCCCAATCTCTCTCCAGACAGATCCCGATCTCTCTCCAAACAGATCCCGATCGCTCTCCAAACAGATCCCGATCTCGCCCAAAACAGATCCCAATCTCTCTCCAAACAGATCCCAATCGCTCTCCAAACAGATCCCAATCTCTCTCCAAACAGATCCCAATCTCTCTCCAAACAGATCCCGATCTCGCCCAAAACAGATCCCAATCTCTCTCCAAACAGATCCCAATTGCTCTCCAAACAGATCCCAATCTCTCTCCAGACAGATCCCGATATCCCCCGCAGACAGACAGATCCTGATCTCTCTCCAGACAGATCCCAATCTCTCTCCAAACAGATCCCGATCTCTCTCCAAACAGATCCCGATCACTCTCCAAACAGATCCCGATCTCTTTCCAAACATACCCCAATCTCTCTCCAAACAGATCCCGATCTCTCCCAAAACAGATCCCGATCTCTCTCCAAACAGATCCCGATCTCTCTCCAAACAGATCCCGATCTCTCTTCAAACAGACCCCAATCTCTCTCCAAACAGATCCCAATCTCTCTCCAAACAGATCCCAATCTCTCTCCAAACAGATCCCGATCTCGCCCAAAACAGATCCCAATCTCTCTCCAAACAGATCCCGATCTCGCACAAAACAGGTCCAAATCTCTCTCCAAACAGATCCCGATCGCTCTCCAAACTGATCCCGATCTCTCTCCAAACAGATCCCGATCTCGCCCAAAACAGATCCCGATCTCGCCCAAAACAGATCCCAATCTCTCTCCAAACAGATCCAATCTCTCTCCAAACAGATCCCAATCTCTCTCCAAACATATCCCAATCTCTCTCCAAACAGATCCCGATCCCTCTCCAAACAGATCCCTATCTCTCTCCAAACAGACCCCAATCTCTCTCCAAACAGATCCCAATCTCTCCAAACAGATCCCGATCCCTCTACAAACAGATCCCGATCTCTCTCCAAACAGATCCCGATCGCTCTCCAAACAGATCCCGATCTCTCACCAAACAGACCCCGATCTCTCTCCAAACAGATCCCGATCTCTCTCCAAACAGATCCCGACCCCTCTCCAAACAGATCCCGATATCGCCCAAAACAGATCCCAATCTCTCTCCAAACAGAATCCGATCTCTCTCCAAACAGATCCCGATCTCGCCCAAAACAGATCCCAATCTCTCTCCAAACAGATCCCAATCGTTCTCCAAACAGATCCCAATCTCTCTCCAGACAGATCCCGATATCCCCCGCAGACAGACAGATCCTGATCTCTCTCCAGACAGATCCCAATCTCTCTCCAAACAGATCCCGATCTCTCTCCAAACAGATCCCGATCTCGCCCAAAACAGATCCCGATCTCGCCCAAAACAGATCCCAATCTCTCTCCAAACAGATCCAATCTCTCTCCAAACAGATCCCGATCTCTCTCCAAACAGACCCCAATCTCGCCCAAAACAGATCCCAATCTCTCTCCAAACAGATCCCGATCGCTCTCCAAACTGATCCCGATCTCGCCCAAAACAGATCCCAATCTCTCTCCAAACAGATTCCAATCTCTCTCCAAACAGATCCCAATCTCTCTCCAAACAGATCCCAATCTCTCTCCAAACAGATCCCAATCTCTCTCCAAACAGATCCCGATCTCTCTCCAAACATACCCCAATCTCGCCCAAAACAGATCCCAATCTCTCTCCAAACAGATCCCGATCTATCTACAAACAGATCCCGATCTCGCCCAAAACAGATCCCGATCTCGCCCAAAACAGATCCCGATCTCTCTCCAAACAGATCCCAATCTCTCTCCAAACAGATCCCAATCTCTCTCCAAACAGATCCCAATCTCTCTCCAAACAGATCCCGATCCCTCTCCAAACAGATCCCGATCTCTCTCCAAACAGATCCCGATCGCTCTCCAAACAGATCCCGATCTCTCACCAAACAGACCCCGATCTCTCTCCAAACAGATCCCAATCTCTCTCCAAACAGATCCCGATCTCTCTCCAAACAGATCCCGACCCCTCTCCAAACAGATCCCGATCTCGCCCAAAACAGATCCCAATCTCTCTCCAAACAGATCCCGATCTCTCTCCAAACAGATCCCGATCTTGCCCAAAACAGATCCCAATCTCTCTCCAAACAGATCCCAATCGCTCTCCAAACAGATCCCAATCTCTCTCCAGACAGATCCCGATATTCCCCGCAGACAGACAGATCCTGATCTCTCTCCAGACAGATCCCAATCTCTCTCCAAACAGATCCCGATCTCTCTCCAAACAGATCCCGATCTCGCCCAAAACAGATCCCGATCTCGCCCAAAACAGATCCCAATCTCTCTCCAAACAGATCCAATCTCTCTCCAAACAGATCCCAATCTCTCTCCAAACATATCCCAATCTCTCTCCAAACAGATCCCGATCCCTCTCCAAACAGATCCCTATCTCTCTCCAAACAGACCCCAATCTCTCTCCAAACAGATCCCAATCTCTCCAAACAGATCCCGATCCCTCTACAAACAGATCCCGATCTCTCTCCAAACAGATCCCGATCGCTCTCCAAACAGATCCCGATCTCTCACCAAACAGACCCCGATCTCTCTCCAAACAGATCCCGATCTCTCTCCAAACAGATCCCGACCCCTCTCCAAACAGATCCCGATATCGCCCAAAACAGATCCCAATCTCTCTCCAAACAGATCCCGATCTCTCTCCAAACAGATCCCGATCTCGCCCAAAACAGATCCCAATCTCTCTCCAAACAGATCCCAATCGCTCTCCAAACAGATCCCAATCTCTCTCCAGACAGATCCCGATATCCCCCGCAGACAGACAGATCCTGATCTCTCTCCAGACAGATCCCAATCTCTCTCCAAACAGATCCCGATCTCTCTCCAAACAGATCCCGATCTCGCCCAAAACAGATCCCGATCTCGCCCAAAACAGATCCCAATCTCTCTCCAAACAGATCCAATCTCTCTCCAAACAGATCCCAATCTCTCTCCAAACATATCCCAATCTCTCTCCAAACAGATCCCGATCCCTCTCCAAACAGATCCCTATCTCTCTCCAAACAGACCCCAATCTCTCTCCAAACAGACCCCAATCTCTCTCCAAACAGATCCCAATCTCTCCAAACAGATCCCGATCTCTCTCCAAACAGATCCTGATCTCTCTCCAAACAGACCCCAATCTCTCTCCAAACAGACCCCAATCTCTCTCCAAACAGATCCCAATCTCTCTCCAAACAGATCCCGATCTCTCTCCAAACAGATCCCGATCTCTCTCCAAACAGATCCCAATCTCTCTCCAAACAGATCCCAATCTCTCTCCAAACAGATCCCAATCTCTCTCCAAACAGATCCCAATTTCGCTCCAAACAGATCCCGATCCCTCTCCAAACAGATCCCGATCTCTCTCCAAACAGATCCCGATCGCTCTCCAAACAGATCCCGACCTCTCTCCAAACAGACCCCGATCTCTCTCCAAACAGATCCCAATCTCTCTCCAAACATATCCCGATCTCTCTCCAAACAGATCCCGATCTCTCTCGAAACTGATCCCGATCTCGCCCAAAACAGATCCCAATCTCTCTCCAAACAGATTCCAATCTCTCTCCAAACAGATCCCAATCTCTCTCCAAACAGATCCCAATCTCTCTCCAAACAGATCCCAATCTCTCTCCAAACAGATCCCGATCTCTCTCCAAACAGATCCCGATCTCTCTCCAAACAGACCCCAATCTGGCCCAAAACAGATCCCAATCTCTCTCCAAACAGATCCCGATCTATCTACAAACAGATCCCGATCTCGCCCAAAACAGATCCCGATCTCGCCCAAAACAGATCCCGATCTCTCTCCAAACAGATCCCAATCTCTCTCCAAACAGATCCCAATCTCTCTCCAAACAGATCCCAATCTCTCTCCAGACAGATCCCGATCTCTCTCCAAACAGATCCCGATCGCTCTCCAAACAGATCCCGATCTCGCCCAAAACAGATCCCAATCTCTCTCCAAACAGATCCCAATCGCTCTCCAAACAGATCCCAATCTCTCTCCAAACAGATCCCAATCTCTCTCCAAACAGATCCCGATCTCGCCCAAAACAGATCCCAATCTCTCTCCAAACAGATCCCAATTGCTCTCCAAACAGATCCCAATCTCTCTCCAGACAGATCCCGATATCCCCCGCAGACAGACAGATCCTGATCTCTCTCCAGACAGATCCCAATCTCTCTCCAAACAGATCCCGATCTCTCTCCAAACAGATCCCGATCACTCTCCAAACAGATCCCGATCTCTTTCCAAACATACCCCAATCTCTCTCCAAACAGATCCCGATCTCTCCCAAAACAGATCCCGATCTCTCTCCAAACAGATCCCGATCTCTCTCCAAACAGATCCCGATCTCTCTTCAAACAGACCCCAATCTCTCTCCAAACAGATCCCAATCTCTCTCCAAACAGATCCCAATCTCTCTCCAAACAGATCCCGATCTCGCCCAAAACAGATCCCAATCTCTCTCCAAACAGATCCCGATCTCGCACAAAACAGGTCCAAATCTCTCTCCAAACAGATCCCGATCTCTCTCCAAACAGATCCCAATCTCTCTCCAAACAGATCCCAAACTCTCTCCTAACAGATCCCGATCTCTCTCCAAACAGATCCCGACTCCTCTCCAAACAGACCCCAATCTGTCTCCAAACAGATCCCGATCTCTCTCCAAACAGATCCCGATCTCGCCCAAAACAGATCCCAATCTCTCTCCAAACAGATCCCAAACTCTCTCCTAACAGATCCCGATCTCTCTCCAAACAGATCCCGACTCCTCTCCAAACAGATCCCAATCTCTCTCCAAACAGATCCCGATCTCGCCCAAAACAGATCCCAATCTCTCTCCAAACATATCCCAATCTCTCTCCTAACAGATACAAATCTCTCCCAAAGCAGATCCCGATCTCTCTCCAAACAGGTCCCGATCTCTCTCCAAACAGATCCCAATCTCTCTCCAAACAGATCCCAATCTCTCTCCAAACAGATCCCGATCTCGCCCAAAACTGATCCCAATCTCTCTCCAAACAGATCCCGATCTCTCTCCAAACAGATCCCGATCGCTCTCCAAACAGATCCCGATCTCTCACCAAACAGACCCCGATCTCTCTCCAAACAGATCCCAATCTCTCTCCAAACAGATCCCGATCTCTCTCCAAACAGATCCCGACCCCTCTCCAAACAGATCCCGATCTCGCCCAAAACAGATCCCAATCTCTCTCCAAACAGATCCCGATCTCTCTCCAAACAGACCCCGATCTCGCCCAAAACAGATCCCAATCTCTCTCCAAACAGATCCCAATCGCTCTCCAAACAGATCCCAATCTCTCTCCAGACAGATCCCGATATCCCCCGCAGACAGACAGATCCTGATCTCTCTCCAGACAGATCCCAATCTCTCTCCAAACAGATCCCGATCTCTCTCCAAACAGATCCCGATCTCGCCCAAAACAGATCCCGATCTCGCCCAAAACAGATCCCAATCTCTCTCCAAACAGATCCAATCTCTCTCCAAACAGATCCCAATCTCTCTCCAAACATATCCCAATCTCTCTCCAAACAGATCCCGATCCCTCTCCAAACAGATCCCTATCTCTCTCCAAACAGACCCCAATCTCTCTCCAAACAGATCCCAATCTCTCCAAACAGATCCCGATCTCTCTCCAAACAGATCCCGATCTCTCTCCAAACAGACCCCAATCTCTCTCCAAACAGACCCCAATCTCTCTCCAAACAGATCCCAATCTCTCTCCAAACAGATCCCAATCTCTCCCAAAACAGATCCCAATCTATCTCCAAACAGATCCCGATCTCTCTTCAAACAGATCCCGATCTCTCTCCAAACAGATCCCAATCTCTCTCCAAACAGATCCCAATCTCTCTCCAAACAGATCCCAATCTCGCTCCAAACAGATCCCGATCCCTCTCCAAACAGATCCCGATCTCTCTCCAAACAGATCCCGATCGCTCTCCAAACAGATCCCGACCTCTCTCCAAACAGACCCCAATCTCTCTCCAAACAGATCCCAATCTCTCTCCAAACATATCCCGATCTCTCTCCAAACAGATCCCGATCTCTCTCCAAACTGATCCCGATCTCGCCCAAAACAGATCCCAATCTCTCTCCAAACAGATTCCAATCTCTCTCCAAACAGATCCCAATCTCTCTCCAAACAGATCCCAATCTCTATCCAAACAGATCCCAATCTCTCTCCAAACAGATCCCCATCTCTCTCCAAACAGATCCCGATCTCTCTCCAAACAGACCCCAATCTGGCCCAAAACAGATCCCAATCTCTCTCCAAACAGATCCCGATCTATCTCCAAACAGATCCCGATCTCGCCCAAAACAGATCCCGATCTCGCCCAAAACAGATCCCGATCTCTCTCCAAACAGATCCCAATCTCTCTCCAAACAGATCCCAATCTCTCTCCAAACAGATCCCAATCTCTCTCCAGACAGATCCCGATCTCTCTCCAAACAGATCCCGATCTCTCACCAAACAGACCCCGATCTCTCTCCAAACAGATCCCAATCTCTCTCCAAACAGATCCCAATCTCTCTCCAAACAGATCCCGATCTCTCTCCAAACAGATCCCGACCCCTCTCCAAACAGATCCCGATCTCGCCCAAAACAGATCCCAATCTCTCTCCAAACAGATCCCAATCTCTCTCCAAACAGATCCCAATCGCTCTCCAAACAGATCCCAATCTCTCTCCAAACATCCCGATCTCGCCCAAAACAGATCCCAATCTCTCTCCAAACAGATCCCAATTGCTCTCCAAACAGATCCCAATCTCTCTCCAGACAGATCCCGATATCCCCCGCAGACAGACAGATCCTGATCTCTCTCCAGACAGATCCCAATCTCTCTCCAAACAGATCCCGATCTCTCTCCAAACAGATCCCGATCTCGCCCAAAACAGATCCCGATCTCGCCCAAAACAGATCCCAATCTCTCTCCAAACAGATCCCAATCTCTCTCCAAACAGATCCCGATCTCTCTCCAAACAGACCCCAATCTCTCTCCAAACAGACCCCAATCTCTCTCCAAACAGATCCCAATCTCTCTCCAAACAGATCCCAATCTCTCCCAAAACAAAGAACAAAGAACAAAGAAATGTACAGCACAGGAACAGGCCCTTCGGCCCTCCAAGCCCGTGCCGACCATACTGCCCGACTAAACTACAATCTTCTACACTTCCTGGGTCCGTATCCTTCTATTCCCATCCTATTCATATATTTGTCAAGATGCCCCTTAAATGTCCCTATCGTCCCTGCCTCCACTACCTCCTCCGGTAGTGAGTTCCAGGCACCCACTACCCTCTGCGTAAAAAACTTGCCTCGTACATCTACTCTAAACTTTGCCCCTCTCACCTTAAACCTATGCCCCCTAGTAATTGACCCCTCTACCCTGGGGAAAAGCCTCTGACTATCCACTCTGTCTATGCCCCTCATAATTTTGTATACCTCTATCAGGTCGCCCCTCAACCTCCTTCGTTCCAGTGAGAACAAACCGAGTTTATTCAATCGCTCCTCATAGCTTATGCCCTCCATACCAGGCAACATTCTGGTAAATCTCTTCTGCACCCTCTCTAAAGCCTCCACATCCTTCTGGTAGTGTGGCGACCAGAATTGAACACTATACTCCAAGTGTGGCCTAACTAAGGTTCTATACAGCTGCAACATGACTTGCCAATTCTTATACTCAATGCCCCGGCCAATGAAGGCAAGCATGCCGTATGCCTTCTTGACTACCTTCTCCACCTGTGTTGCCCCTTTCAATGACCTGTGGACCTGTACTCCTAGATCTCTTTGACTTTCAATACTCTTGAGGGTTCTACCATTCACTGTATATTCCCTACCTGCATTAGCCCTTCCAAAATGCATTACCTCACATTTGTCCAGGTTAAACTCCATCTGCCATCTCTCCGCCCAAGTCTCCAGACAATCTAAATCCTGCTGTATCCTCAGACAGTCCTCATCGCTATCCGCAATTCCACCAACCTTTGTGTCGTCTGCAAACTTACTAATCAGACCAGTTACATTTTCCTCCAAATCATTTATATATACTACAAAGAGCAAAGGTCCCAGCACTGATCCCTGTGGAACACCACTGGTCACAGCCCTCCAATTAGAAAAGCATCCCTCCATTGCTACCCTCTGCCTTCTATGGCCTAGCCAGTTCTGTATCCACCTTGCCAGTTCACCCCTGATCCCGTGTGACTTCACCTTTTGTACTAGTCTACCATGAGGGACCTTGTCAAAGGCCTTACTGAAGTCCATATAGACAACATCTACTGCCCTACCTGCATCAATCATCTTAGTGACCTCCTCGAAAAACTCTATCAAGTTAGTGAGACACGACCTCCCCTTCACAAAACCGTGCTGCCTCTCACTAATACGTCCATTTGCTTCCAAATGGGAGTAGATCCTGTCTCGAAGAATTCTCTCCAGTAATTTCCCTACCACTGAAGTAAGGCTCACCGGCCTGTAGTTCCCGGGATTATCCCTGCCACCCTTCTTAAACAGAGGAACAACATTGGCTATTCTCCAGTCCTCCGGGACATCCCCTGAAGACAGCGAGGATCCAAAGATTTCTGTCAAGGCCTCAGCAATTTCCTCTCCAGCCTCCTTCAGTATTCTGGGGTAGATCCCATCCGGCCCTGGGGACTTATCTACCTTAATATTTTTTAAGACACCCAACACCTCGTCTTTTTGGATCACAATGTGACCCAGGCTATCTACACCCCCTTCTCCAGACTCAACATCTACCAATTCCTTCTCTTTGGTGAATACTGATGCAAAGTATTCATTTAGTACCTCGCCCATTTCCTCTGGCTCCACACATAGATTCCCTTGCCTATCCTTCAGTGGGCCAACCCTTTCCCTGGCTACCCTCTTGCTTTTTATGTAAGTGTAAAAAGCCTTGGGATTTTCCTTAACCCTATTTGCCAATGACTTTTCATGACCCCTTCTAGCCCTCCTGACTCCTTGCTTAAGTTCCTTCCTACTTTCCTTATATGCCACACAGGCTTCGTCTGTTCCCAGCCTTTTAGCCCTGACAAATGCCTCCTTTTTCTTTTTGACGAGGCCTACAATATCACTCGTCATCCAAGGTTCCCGAAAATTGCCGTATTTATCTTTCTTCCTCACAGGAACATGCCTGTCCTGTATTCCTTTCAACTGACACTTGAAAGCCTCCCACATGTCAGATGTTGATTTGCCCTCAAACATCCGCCCCCAATCTATGTTCTTCAGTTCCCGCCTAATATTGTTATAATTAGCCTTCCCCCAATTTAGCACATTCATCCTCGGACCACTCTTATCCTTGTCCACCAGTACTTTAAAACTTACTGAATTGTGGTCACTGTTACCGAAATGCTCCCCTACTGAAACATCTACCACCTGGCCGGGCTCATTCCCCAATACCAGGTCCAGTACCTCCCCTTCCCTAGTTGGACTGTTTACATATTGTTTTAAGAAGCCCTCCTGGATGCTCCTTACAAACTCTGCCCCGTCTAAGCCCCTGGCACTAAGTGAGTCCCAGTCAATATTGGGGAAGTTGAAGTCTCCCATCACCACAACCCTGTTGTTTTTACTCTTTTCCAAAATCTGTCTACCTATCTGCTCCTCTATCTCCCGCTGGCTGTTGGGAGGCCTGTAGTATACCCCCAACATTGTGACTGCACCCTTCTTATTCCTGATCTCTACCCATATAGCCTCACTGCCCTCTGAGGTGTCCTCTCGCTGTATAGCTGTGATACTCTCCTGAACAAGTAGCGCAACTCCGCCTCCCCTTTTACATCCCCCTCTATCCCGCCTGAAACATCTAAATCCTGGAACGTTTAGCTGCCAATCCTGCCCTTCCCTCAACCAGGTCTCTGTAATGGCAACAACATCATAGTTCCAAGTAGTAATCCAAGCTCTAAGTTCATCTGCCTTACCCGTAATGCTCCTTGCATTAAAACATATGCACTTCAGGCCACCAGACCCGCTGTGTTCAGCAACTTCTCCCCGTCTGCGCTGCCTCAGAGCCACACTGTCCCTATTCCCTAGTTCTCCCTCAATGCTCTCACCTTCTGACCTATTGCTCCCGTGCCCACCCCCCTGCCATACTAGTTTAAACCCTCCCGTGTGACACTAGCAAACCTCGCGGCCAGGATATTTATGCCTCTCCGATTTAGATGCAACCCGTCCATCTTATACAGGTCACACCTGCCCCGGAAGAGCTCCCAGTGGTCCAGATAACAGAAACCCTCCCTCCTACACCAGCTGTTTAGCCACGTGTTTGTCTGCTCTATCTTCCTATTTCTAGCCTCATTGGCACGTGGCACAGGGAGTAATCCAGATCCCAATCTCTCTCCAAACAGAACCCGATCTCTCTTCAAACAGATCCCGATCTCTCTCCAAACAGATCCCAATCTCTCTCCAAACAGATCCCAATCTCTCTCCAAACAGATCCCAATCTCGCTCCAAACAGATCCCGATCCCTCTCCAAACAGATCCCGATCTCTCTCCAAACAGATCCCAATCACTCTCCAAACAGATCCCGATCTCTCTCCAAACATACCCCAATCTCTCTCCAAACAGATCCCAATCTCTCTCCAAACAGATCCCGATCTCTCCCAAAACAGATCCCGATCTCTCTCCAAACAGATCCCGATCTCTCTCCAAACAGATCCCGATCTCTCTTCAAACAGACCCCAATCTCTCTCCAAACAGATCCCAATCTCTCTCCAAACAGATCCCAATCTCTCTCCAAACAGACCCCGATCTCGCCCAAAACAGATCCCAATCTCTCTCCAAACAGATCCCGATCTCGCCCAAAACAGATCCAAATCTCTCTCCAAACAGATCCCGATCTCTCTCCAAACAGATCCCAAACTCTCTCCAAACAGATCCCAAACTCTCTCCTAACAGATCCCGATCTCTCTCCAAACAGATCCCGACTCCTCTCCAAACAGATCCCAATCTGTCTCCAAACAGATCCCGATCTCGCCCAAAACAGATCCCAATCTCTCTCCAAACAGATCCCAAACTCTCTCCTAACAGATCCCGATCTCTCTCCAAACAGATCCCGACTCCTCTCCAAACAGATCCCAATCTCTCTCCAAACAGATCCCGATCTCACCCAAAACAGATCCCAATCTCTCTCCAAACATATCCCAATCTCTCTCCTAACAGATACAAATCTCTCCCAAAGCAGATCCCGATCTCTCTCCAAACAGGTCCCGATCTCTCTCCAAACAGATCCCAATCTCTCTCCAAACAGATCCCAATCTCTCTCCAAACAGATCCCGATCTCGCCCAAAACAGATCCCAATCTCTCTCCAAACAGATCCCGATCTCTCTCCAAACATACCCGAATCTCTCTCCAAACAGATCCCGATCTCTCTCCAAACATACCCGAATCTCTCTCCAAACAGATCCCGATCTGTGGGGTTACTGGGTTATGGGGATAGGGTGGAGGTGTGGACCTTGGGTAGGGTGCTCTTTCCAAGAGCCGGTGCAGACTCGATGGGCCGAATGGCCTCCTTCTGCACTGTAAATTCTATGATATCTATGATAAAACAGATCCCAATCTCTCTCCAACCAGATCCCGATCTCTCTCCGAATAGATCCCGATATCTCTCCAAACAGATCCCGATCTCTCTCCAAACAGATCCCGATCTCTCTCTAAACAGATCCCAATCTCTCCAAACAGATCCCGATCTCTCTCCAAACAGATCCCGACCCCTCTCCAAACAGATCCCAACCCAATCACTCTCCAAACAGATCCCAATCTCTCTCCAAACAGATCCCAATCTCTCTCCAAACAGATTCCGATCTCTCTCCAAACAGATCCCGATCTCTCTCCAAACAGATCCCGATCGCTCTCCAAACAGATCCCAATCTCTCTCCAAACAGATCCCAATCTCTCTCCAAACAGCTCCCAATCTCTCTCCAAACAGATCCCGATCTATCTCCAAACATATCCCGATCTCTCTCCAAACAGATCCCAATCTCTCTCCAAACAGATCCCGATCTCTCTCCAAACAGATCCCGATCTCTCTCCAAACAGACCCCGATTTCTCTCCAAACACATCCCGATCTCTCTCCAAACAGATCCCAATCTCTCTCCAAACAGATCCCAACCTCTCTCCAAACAGATCCCGATCTCTCTCCGAATAGATCCCGATCTCTCTCCAAACAGATCCCGATCTCTCTCCAAACAGATCCCGATCTCTCTCCAAACAGATCCCGATCTCTCTCCAAACAGATCCTGATCTCTCTCCAAACAAATCCCAATCTCTCTCCAAACAGATCCCAATCTCTCTCCAAACAGATCCCGATCTCAACCAAAACAGATCCTGATCTCTCTCCAAACAGATCCCAATCTCTCTCCAAACAGATCCCGATCTCTCTCCAAACAGATCCCGATCTCGCCCAAAACAGATCCCGATCTCGCCCAAAGCACATCCCGATCGCTCTCCAGACATATCCCGATCTCGCCCCAAACAGATCCCGATCTCTCTCCAAACAGATCCCGATCTCTCTCCAAACAGATCCCGATCTCTCTCCAAACAGATCCCAATCTCTCTCCAAACAGATCCCGATCTCTCTCCAAACAGATCCCGCTCTCTCTCCAAACAGATCCCAATCTCTCTCCAAACAGATCCTGACCTCGCCCAAAACAGATCCCAATCTCTCTCCAAACAGATCCCAATCTCTCTCCAAACAGATCGCGATAGCTCTCCAAACAGATCCCAATCTCTCTCCAAACAGATCCCGATCTCTCTCCAAACAGATCCCGGTCTCTCTCCAAACAGATCCCGATCTCTCTCCAAACAGATCCCAATCTCTCTCCAAACAGATCCCAATCTCTACCAAAACAGATCCCGATCTCGCCCAAAACAGATCCCGATCGCTCTCCAGACAGATCCCGATCGCTCTCCAAACTGATCCCAATCTCTCTCCAAACAGATCCCAATATCTCCCAAAACAGATCCCGATCTCTCTCCAAACGGATCCCGATCTCTCTCCAGACAGACAGATCCCGATCTCTCTCCAGACAGACAGATCCCGATCTCCCCCCAGACAGACAGATCCCGATCTCCCCCCAGACAGACAGATCCCGATCTCTCTCCAGACAGACAGATCCCGATCTCCCCCGCAGACAGACATCCTGATCTCCCCCCAGACAGACAGATCCCGATCTCCCCCAGACAGACAGATCCCGATCTCTCTCCAGACAGACAGATCCCGATCTCCCCCCAGACAGACAGATCCCGATCTCCCCCGCAGACAGACAGATCCCGATCTCCCCCCAGACAGACAGATCCCGATCTCCCCCCAGACAGACAGATCCTGATCTCTCCCCAGACAGACAGATCCCGATCTCCCCCGCAGACAGACAGATCCCGATCTCTCTCCAGACAGACAGATCCCGATCTCCCCCCAGACAGACAGATCCCGATCTCTCTCCAGACAGACAGATCCCGATCTCCCCCCAGATAGACAGATCCCGATCTCCCCCCAGATAGACAGATCCCGATCTCCCCCCAGATAGACAGATCCCGATCTCCCCCCAGACAGACAGATCCCGATCTCCCCCCAGACAGACAGATCCCGATCTCCCCCCAGACAGACAGATCCCGATCTCTCCCCAGACAGACAGATCCCGATCTCTCTCCAGACAGACAGATCCCGATCTCTCTCCAGACAGACAGATCCCGATCTCCCCCGCAGACAGACAGATCCCGATCTCCCCCCAGACAGACAGATCCCGATCTCCCCCCAGACAGACAGATCCCGATCTCTCTCCAGACAGACAGATCCCGATCTCCCCCGCAGACAGACAGATCCCGATCTCCCCCCAGACAGACAGATCCCGATCTCCCCCGCAGACAGACATCCTGATCTCTCCCCAGACAGACAGATCCCGATCTCCCCCCAGACAGACAGATCCCGATCTCTCTCCAGACAGACAGATCCCGATCTCCCCCCAGACAGACAGATCCCGATCTCCCCCCAGACAGACAGATCCCGATCTCCCCCCAGACAGACAGATCCCGATCTCTCTCCAGACAGACAGATCCCGATCTCCCCCAGACAGACAGATCCCGATCTCTCTCCAGACAGACAGATCCCGATCTCTCTCCAGACAGACAGATCCCGATCTCCCCCAGACAGACAGATCCCGATCTCCCCCCAGACAGACAGATCCCGATCTCCCCCCAGACAGACAGATCCCGATCTCCCCCCAGACAGACAGATCCCGATCTCCCCCCAGACAGACAGATCCCGATCTCTCTCCAGACAGACAGATCCCGATCTCCCCCAGACAGACAGATCCCGATCTCTCTCCAGACAGACAGATCCCGATCTCTCTCCAGACAGACAGATCCCGATCTCCCCCCAGACAGACAGATCCCGATCTCCCCCCAGACAGACAGATCCCGATCTCCCCCCAGACAGACAGATCCCGATCTCTCTCCAGACAGACAGATCCCGATCTCCCCCAGACAGACAGATCCCGATCTCTCTCCAGACAGACAGATCCCGATCTCCCCCAGACAGACAGATCCCGATCTCTCTCCAGATAGACAGATCCCGATCTCCCCCCAGACAGACAGATCCCGATCTCCCCCCAGACAGACAGATCCCGATCTCTCTCCAGACAGACAGATCCCGATCTCCCCCAGACAGACAGATCCCGATCTCCCCCCAGACAGACAGATCCCGATCTCCCCCCAGACAGACAGATCCCGATCTCTCTCCAGACAGACAGATCCCGATCTCCCCCAGACAGACAGATCCCGATCTCTCTCCAGATAGACAGATCCCGATCTCTCTCCAGACAGACAGATCCCGATCTCCCCCAGACAGACAGATCCCGATCTCTCTCCAGACAGACATCCTGATCTCCCCCCAGACAGACAGATCCCGATCTCCCCCGCAGACAGACAGATCCCGATCTCTCCCCAGACAGACAGATCCCGATCTCCCCCAGACAGACAGATCCCGATCTCCCCCCAGACAGACAGATCCTGATCTCCCCCGCAGACAGACAGATCCCGATCTCCCCCCAGACAGACATCCTGATCTCTCTCCAGACAGACAGATCCCGATCTCCCCCAGACAGACAGATCCCGATCTCTCTCCAGACAGACAGATCCCGATCTCCCCCCAGACAGACAGATCCCGATCTCTCTCCAGACAGACAGATCCCGATCTCCCCCCAGACAGACAGATCCCGATCTCCCCCCAGACAGACAGATCCCGATCTCCCCCCAGACAGACAGATCCCGATCTCTCCCCAGACAGACAGATCCCGATCTCTCTCCAGACAGACAGATCCCGATCCCTCCCCAGACAGACAGATCCCGATCTCCCCCCAGACAGACAGATCCCGATCTCCCCCCAGACAGACAGATCCCGATCTCTCTCCAGACAGACAGATCCCGATCTCCCCCCAGACAGACAGATCCCGATCTCCCCCCAGACAGACAGATCCCGATCTCTCCCCAGACAGACAGATCCCGATCTCCCCCCAGACAGACAGATCCCGATCTCTCTCCAGACAGACAGATCCCGATCTCTCTCCAGACAGACAGATCCCGATCTCCCCCCAGACAGACAGATCCCGATCTCCCCCCAGACAGACAGATCCCGATCTCTCTCCAGACAGACAGATCCCGATCTCCCCCGCAGACAGACAGATCCCGATCTCCCCCCAGACAGACAGATCCCGATCTCTCTCCAGACAGACAGATCCCGATCTCTCTCCAGACAGACAGATCCCGATCTCCCCCAGACAGACAGATCCCGATCTCCCCCCAGACAGACAGATCCCGATCTCCCCCCAGACAGACAGATCCCGATCTCTCCCCAGACAGACAGATCCCGATCTCTCTCCAGACAGACAGATCCCGATCTCCCCCGCAGACAGACATCCTGATCTCTCTCCAGACAGACAGATCCCGATCTCCCCCCAGATAGACAGATCCCGATCTCTCTCCAGACAGACAGATCCCGATCTCCCCCAGACAGACAGATCCCGATCTCCCCCCAGACAGACAGATCCCGATCTCCCCCCAGATAGACAGATCCCGATCTCCCCCCAGACAGACAGATCCCGATCTCTCTCCAGACAGACAGACATCCTGATCTCCCCCCAGACAGACAGATCCCGATCTCCCCCCAGACAGACAGATCCCGATCTCTCTCCAGACAGACAGATCCCGATCTCCCCCCAGACAGACAGATCCCGATCTCTCTCCAGACAGACAGATCCCGATCTCCCCCGCAGACAGACAGATCCCGATCTCCCCCCAGATAGACAGATCCCGATCTCTCTCCAGACAGACAGATCCCGATCTCTCTCCAGACAGACAGATCCCGATCTCTCTCCAGACAGACAGATCCCGATCTCCCCCCAGACAGACAGATCCCGATCTCTCTCCAGACAGACAGATCCCGATCTCTCTCCAGACAGACAGATCCCGATCTCCCCCGCAGACAGACAGATCCCGATCTCCCCCCAGACAGACAGATCCCGATCTCTCTCCAGACAGACAGATCCCGATCTCCCCCGCAGACAGACAGATCCCGATCTCTCTCCAGACAGACAGATCCCGATCTCCCCCGCAGACAGACAGATCCCGATCTCCCCCCAGACAGACAGATCCCGATCTCTCTCCAGACAGACAGATCCCGATCTCCCCCGCAGACAGACAGATCCCGATCTCTCTCCAGACAGACAGATCCCGATCTCCCCCGCAGACAGACAGATCCCGATCTCCCCCCAGACAGACAGATCCCGATCTCTCTCCAGACAGACAGATCCCGATCTCTCTCCAGACAGACAGATCCCGATCTCCCCCCAGACAGACAGATCCCGATCTCCCCCCAGACAGACAGATCCCGATCTCTCTCCAGACAGACAGATCCCGATCTCCCCCCAGATAGACAGATCCCGATCTCTCCCCAGACAGACAGATCCCGATCTCCCCCCAGACAGACAGATCCCGATCTCCCCCCAGACAGACAGATCCCGATCTCTCTCCAGACAGACAGATCCCGATCTCTCTCCAGACAGACAGATCCCGATCTCTCTCCAGACAGACAGATCCCGATCTCCCCCCAGACAGACAGATCCCGATCTCTCTCCAGACAGACAGATCCCGATCTCCCCCCAGACAGACAGATCCCGATCTCTCTCCAGACAGACAGATCCCGATCTCCCCCCAGATAGACAGATCCCGATCTCTCTCCAGACAGACAGATCCCGATCTCTCTCCAGACAGACAGATCCCGATCTCCCCCCAGACAGACAGATCCCGATCTCTCTCCAGACAGACAGATCCCGATCTCTCTCCAGACAGACATCCTGATCTCCCCGCAGACAGACAGATCCCGATCTCCCCCCAGACAGACAGATCCCGATCTCCCCCGCAGACAGACAGATCCCGATCTCCCCCCAGACAGACAGATCCCGATCTCTCTCCAGACAGACAGATCCCGATCTCCCCCCAGACAGACAGATCCCGATCTCTCTCCAGACAGACAGATCCCGATCTCCCCCGCAGACAGATCCCGATCTCTCTCCAGACAGACAGATCCCGATCTCCCCCCAGACAGACAGATCCCGATCTCCCCCAGACAGACAGATCCCGATCTCCCCCCAGACAGACAGATCCCGATCTCCCCCAGACAGACAGATCCCGATCTCTCTCCAGACAGACAGATCCCGATCTCCCCCAGACAGACAGATCCCGATCTCTCTCCAGACAGACAGATCCCGATCTCTCTCCAGACAGACAGATCCCGATCTCTCTCCAGACAGACAGATCCCGATCTCTCTCCAGACAGACAGATCCCGATCTCTCTCCAGACAGACAGATCCCGATCTCTCCCCAGACAGACAGATCCCGATCTCCCCCCAGACAGACAGATCCCGATCTCTCTCCAGACAGACAGATCCCGATCTCCCCCCAGACAGACAGATCCCGATCTCCCCCAGACAGACAGATCCCGATCTCTCTCCAGACAGACAGATCCCGATCTCCCCCCAGACAGACAGATCCCGATCTCTCTCCAGACAGACAGATCCCGATCTCTCTCCAGACAGACAGATCCCGATCTCTCTCCAGACAGACAGATCCCGATCTCTCTCCAGACAGACAGATCCCGATCTCCCCCCAGACAGACAGATCCCGATCTCCCCCCAGACAGACAGATCCCGATCTCCCCGCAGACAGACAGATCCCGATCTCTCTCCAGACAGACAGATCCCGATCTCCCCCCAGACAGACAGATCCCGATCTCCCCCAGACAGACAGATCCCGATCTCCCCCCAGACAGACAGATCCCGATCTCCCCCCAGACAGACAGATCCCGATCTCCCCCAGACAGACAGATCCCGATCTCCCCCCAGACAGACAGATCCCGATCTCCCCCCAGACAGACAGATCCCGATCTCTCTCCAGACAGACAGATCCCGATCTCCCCCCAGACAGACAGATCCCGATCTCCCCCAGACAGACAGATCCCGATCTCTCTCCAGACAGACAGATCCCGATCTCCCCCCAGACAGACAGATCCCGATCTCCCCCCAGATAGACAGATCCCGATCTCCCCCCAGACAGACAGATCCCGATCTCCCCCCAGATAGACAGATCCCGATCTCCCCCCAGACAGACAGATCCCGATCTCCCCCGCAGACAGACAGATCCCGATCTCCCCCCAGATAGACAGATCCCGATCTCCCCCCAGACAGACAGATCCCGATCTCCCCCCAGACAGACAGATCCCGATCTCCCCCCAGACAGACAGATCCCGATCTCCCCCAGACAGACAGATCCCGATCTCCCCCGCAGACAGACAGATCCCGATCTCCCCCCAGATAGACAGATCCCGATCTCTCTCCAGACAGACAGATCCCGATCTCCCCCAGACAGACAGATCCCGATCTCTCTCCAGACAGACAGATCCCGATCTCTCTCCAGACAGACAGATCCCGATCTCTCTCCAGACAGACAGATCCCGATCTCTCCCCAGACAGACAGATCCCGATCTCCCCCCAGACAGACAGATCCCGATCTCTCTCCAGACAGACAGATCCCGATCTCTCTCCAGACAGACAGATCCCGATCTCCCCCCAGATAGACAGATCCCGATCTCCCCCAGACAGACAGATCCCGATCTCCCCCCAGACAGACAGATCCCGATCTCTCCCCAGACAGACAGATCCCGATCTCCCCCCAGACAGACAGATCCCGATCTCCCCCAGACAGACAGATCCCGATCTCCCCCCAGACAGACAGATCCCGATCTCCCCCCAGACAGACAGATCCCGATCTCCCCCAGACAGACAGATCCCGATCTCCCCCCAGACAGACAGATCCCGATCTCCCCCCAGACAGACAGATCCCGATCTCTCCCCAGACAGACAGATCCCGATCTCCCCCAGACAGACAGATCCCGATCTCCCCCCAGACAGACAGATCCCGATCTCCCCCCAGACAGACAGATCCCGATCTCCCCCCAGACAGACAGATCCCGATCTCTCTCCAGACAGACAGATCCCGATCTCCCCCCAGACAGACAGATCCCGATCTCCCCCCAGACAGACAGATCCCGATCTCTCTCCAGACAGACAGATCCCGATCTCTCCCCAGACAGACAGATCCCGATCTCTCTCCAGACAGACAGATCCCGATCTCCCCCCAGACAGACAGATCCCGATCTCCCCCCAGACAGACAGATCCCGATCTCTCTCCAGACAGACAGATCCCGATCTCCCCCCAGACAGACAGATCCCGATCTCCCCCAGACAGACAGATCCCGATCTCTCTCCAGACAGACAGATCCCGATCTCCCCCCAGACAGACAGATCCCGATCTCCCCCCAGACAGACAGATCCCGATCTCCCCCAGACAGACAGATCCCGATCTCCCCCCAGACAGACAGATCCCGATCTCTCTCCAGACAGACAGATCCCGATCTCTCTCCAGACAGACAGATCCCGATCTCCCCCCAGACAGACAGATCCCGATCTCCCCCAGACAGACAGATCCCGATCTCTCTCCAGACAGACAGATCCCGATCTCTCCCCAGACAGACAGATCCCGATCTCTCTCCAGACAGACAGATCCCGATCTCCCCCCAGACAGACAGATCCCGATCTCCCCCCAGACAGACAGATCCCGATCTCTCTCCAGACAGACAGATCCCGATCTCCCCCCAGACAGACAGATCCCGATCTCCCCCCAGACAGACAGATCCCGATCTCTCTCCAGACAGACAGATCCCGATCTCCCCCGCAGACAGACAGATCCCGATCTCCCCCGCAGACAGACATCCTGATCTCCCCCCAGACAGACAGATCCCGATCTCTCCCCAGACAGACAGATCCCGATCTCCCCCGCAGACAGACATCCTGATCTCTCTCCAGACAGACAGATCCCGATCTCTCTCCAGACAGACAGATCCCGATCTCTCTCCAGACAGACAGATCCCGATCTCTCCCCAGACAGACAGATCCCGATCTCTCTCCAGACAGACAGATCCCGATCTCTCTCCAGACAGACAGATCCCGATCTCCCCCCAGACAGACAGATCCCGATCTCTCTCCAGACAGACAGATCCCGATCTCTCTCCAGACAGACAGATCCCGATCTCTCTCCAGACAGACAGATCCCGATCTCTCCCCAGACAGACAGATCCCGATCTCTCCCCAGATAGACAGATCCCGATCTCTCTCCAGACAGACAGATCCCGATCTCTCCCCAGACAGACAGATCCCGATCTCTCTCCAGACAGACAGATCCCGATCTCTCTCCAGACAGACAGATCCCGATCTCCCCCCAGACAGACAGATCCCGATCTCCCCCCAGACAGACAGATCCCGATCTCCCCCCAGACAGACAGATCCCGATCTCCCCCCAGACAGACAGATCCCGATCTCTCTCCAGACAGACAGATCCCGATCTCCCCCCAGACAGACAGATCCCGATCTCCCCCCAGACAGACAGATCCCGATCTCTCCCCAGACAGACAGATCCCGATCTCTCTCCAGACAGACAGATCCCGATCTCCCCCCAGACAGACAGATCCCGATCTCCCCCCAGACAGACAGATCCCGATCTCCCCCCAGACAGACAGATCCCGATCTCTCCCCAGACAGACAGATCCCGATCTCCCCCCAGACAGACAGATCCCGATCTCTCTCCAGACAGACAGATCCCGATCTCCCCCCAGACAGACAGATCCCGATCTCCCCCAGACAGACAGATCCCGATCTCTCTCCAGACAGACAGATCCCGATCTCCCCCCAGACAGACAGATCCCGATCTCCCCCCAGACAGACAGATCCCGATCTCCCCCAGACAGACAGATCCCGATCTCCCCCCAGACAGACAGATCCCGATCTCCCCCCAGACAGACAGATCCCGATCTCTCTCCAGACAGACAGATCCCGATCTCCCCCGCAGACAGACATCCTGATCTCTCTCCAGACAGACAGATCCCGATCTCTCTCCAGACAGACAGATCCCGATCTCTCTCCAGACAGACAGATCCCGATCTCTCCCCAGACAGACAGATCCCGATCTCTCTCCAGACAGACAGATCCCGATCTCTCTCCAGACAGACAGATCCCGATCTCCCCCCAGACAGACAGATCCCGATCTCTCCCAGACAGACAGATCCCGATCTCCCCCAGACAGACAGATCCCGATCTCTCTCCAGACAGACAGATCCCGATCTCCCCCCAGACAGACAGATCCCGATCTCTCTCCAGACACACATCCTGATCTCTCTCCAGACAGACAGATCCCGATCTTTCTCCAGACAGACAGATCCCGATCTCCCCCAGACAGACAGATCCCGATCTCTCCCCAGACAGACAGATCCCGATCTCTCTCCAGACAGACAGATCCCGATCTCTCTCCAGACAGACAGATCCCGATCTCTCCCCAGACAGACAGATCCCGATCTCTCTCCAGACAGACAGATCCCGATCTCCCCCCAGACAGACAGATCCCGATCTCTCTCCAGACAGACAGATCCCGATCTCCCCCCAGACAGACAGATCCCGATCTCTCCCCAGACAGACAGATCCCGATCTCTCTCCAGACAGACAGATCCCGATCTCTCTCCAGACAGACAGATCCCGATCTCCCCCCAGACAGACAGATCCCGATCTCTCTCCAGACAGACAGATCCCGATCTCCCCCAGACAGACAGATCCCGATCTCCCCCCAGACAGACAGATCCCGATCTCTCCCCAGACAGACAGATCCCGATCTCCCCCAGACAGACAGATCCCGATCTCCCCCGCAGACAGACAGATCCCGATCTCTCTCCAGACAGACAGATCCCGATCTCCCCCCAGACAGACAGATCCCGATCTCCCCCCAGACAGACAGATCCCGATCTCTCTCCAGACAGACAGATCCCGATCTCCCCCAGACAGACAGATCCCGATCTCCCCCCAGACAGACAGATCCCGATCTCCCCCCAGACAGACAGATCCCGATCTCTCCCCAGACAGACAGATCCCGATCTCCCCCCAGACAGACAGATCCCGATCTCCCCCCAGACAGACAGATCCCGATCTCCCCCCAGACAGACAGATCCCGATCTCTCTCCAGACAGACAGATCCCGATCTCCCCCAGACAGACAGATCCCGATCTCCCCCCAGACAGACAGATCCCGATCTCCCCCCAGACAGACAGATCCCGATCTCCCCCCAGACAGACAGATCCCGATCTCCCCCCAGACAGACAGATCCCGATCTCCCCCCAGACAGACAGATCCCGATCTCTCTCCAGACAGACAGATCCCGATCTCCCCCCAGACAGACAGATCCCGATCTCCCCCGCAGACAGACAGATCCCGATCTCCCCCCAGACAGACAGATCCCGATCTCCCCCCAGACAGACAGATCCCGATCTCTCCCCAGACAGATCCCGATCTCCCCCCAGACAGACAGATCCCGATCTCCCCCCAGACAGACAGATCCTGATCTCCCCCCAGACAGACAGATCCTGATCTCCCCCCAGACAGACAGATCCCGATCTCTCTCCAGACAGACAGATCCCGATCTCCCCCCAGACAGACAGATCCCGATCTCTCTCCAGACAGACAGATCCCGATCTCCCCCCAGACAGACAGATCCCGATCTCTCCCCAGACAGACAGATCCCGATCTCCCCCCAGACAGACAGATCCCGATCTCTCTCCAGATAGACAGATCCCGATCTCCCCCCAGACAGACAGATCCCGATCTCTCCCCAGACAGACAGATCCCGATCTCCCCCCAGACAGACAGATCCCGATCTCTCTCCAGACAGACAGATCCCGATCTCCCCCCAGACAGACAGATCCCGATCTCCCCCCAGACAGACAGATCCCGATCTCCCCCCAGACAGACAGATCCCGATCTCCCCCGCAGACAGACAGATCCCGATCTCCCCCCAGACAGACAGATCCCGATCTCTCCCCAGACAGACAGATCCCGATCTCCCCCCAGACAGACAGATCCCGATCTCCCCCCAGACAGACAGATCCCGATCTCCCCCAGACAGACAGATCCCGATCTCCCCCCAGACAGACAGATCCCGATCTCTCCCCAGACAGACAGATCCCGATCTCCCCCCAGACAGACAGATCCCGATCTCCCCCCAGACAGACAGATCCTGATCTCCCCCCAGACAGACAGATCCCGATCTCCCCCCAGACAGACAGATCCCGATCTCCCCCAGACAGACAGATCCCGATCTCCCCCGCAGACAGACAGATCCCGATCTCCCCCCAGATAGACAGATCCCGATCTCTCCCCAGACAGACAGATCCCGATCTCCCCCAGACAGACAGATCCCGATCTCCCCCCAGACAGACAGATCCCGATCTCCCCCCAGACAGACAGATCCCGATCTCTCCCCAGACAGACAGATCCCGATCTCCCCCCAGACAGACAGATCCCGATCTCCCCCGCAGACAGACAGATCCCGATCTCCCCCCAGACAGACAGATCCCGATCTCTCCCCAGACAGACAGATCCCGATCTCCCCCGCAGACAGACAGATCCCGATCTCTCTCCAGACAGACAGATCCCGATCTCTCCCCAGACAGACAGATCCCGATCTCTCTCCAGACAGACAGATCCCGATCTCTCCCCAGATAGACAGATCCCGATCTCTCTCCAGACAGACAGATCCCGATCTCCCCCCAGACAGACAGATCCCGATCTCCCGCAGACAGACAGATCCCGATCTCTCTCCAGACAGACAGATCCCGATCTCTCTCCAGACAGACAGATCCCGATCTCCCCCGCAGACAGACAGATCCCGATCTCTCTCCAGACAGACAGATCCCGATCTCCCCCCAGACAGACAGATCCCGATCTCCCCCCAGACAGACAGATCCCGATCTCTCTCCAGACAGACAGATCCCGATCTCTCTCCAGACAGACAGATCCCGATCTCCCCCGCAGACAGACAGATCCCGATCTCCCCCCAGACAGACAGATCCCGATCTCCCCCCAGACAGACAGATCCCGATCTCTCTCCAGACAGACAGATCCCGATCTCCCCCAGACAGACAGATCCCGATCTCCCCCCAGACAGACAGATCCCGATCTCTCCCCAGACAGACAGATCCCGATCTCCCCCCAGACAGACAGATCCCGATCTCTCTCCAGACAGACAGATCCTGATCTCCCCCCAGACAGACAGATCCCGATCTCCCCCCAGACAGACAGATCCCGATCTCCCCCAGACAGACAGATCCCGATCTCTCTCCAGACAGACAGATCCCGATCTCTCTCCAGACAGACAGATCCCGATCTCCCCCCAGACAGACAGATCCCGATCTCCCCCCAGACAGACAGATCCCGATCTCCCCCCAGACAGACAGATCCCGATCTCCCCCCAGACAGACAGATCCCGATCTCCCCCCAGACAGACAGATCCCGATCTCCCCCCAGACAGACAGATCCCGATCTCCCCCCAGACAGACAGATCCCGATCTCCCCCGCAGACAGACAGATCCCGATCTCTCTCCAGACAGACAGATCCCGATCTCCCCCGCAGACAGACAGATCCCGATCTCTCTCCAGACAGACAGATCCCGATCTCCCCCCAGACAGACAGATCCCGATCTCCCCCGCAGACAGACAGATCCCGATCTCTCTCCAGACAGACAGATCCCGATCTCCCCCCAGACAGACAGATCCCGATCTCTCTCCAGACAGACATCCTGATCTCCCCCCAGACAGACAGATCCCGATCTCCCCCCAGACAGACAGATCCCGATCTCCCCCCAGATAGACAGATCCCGATCTCCCCCCAGACAGACAGATCCCGATCTCCCCCCAGACAGACAGATCCCGATCTCCCCCCAGACAGACAGATCCCGATCTCTCTCCAGACAGACAGATCCCGATCTCCCCCCAGACAGACAGATCCCGATCTCCCCCCAGACAGACAGATCCCGATCTCTCTCCAGACAGACAGATCCCGATCTCTCTCCAGACAGACAGATCCCGATCTCTCTCCAGACAGACAGATCCCGATCTCTCTCCAGACAGACAGATCCCGATCTCCCCCCAGACAGACAGATCCCGATCTCTCTCCAGACAGACATCCCGATCTCCCCCCAGACAGACAGATCCCGATCTCCCCCCAGACAGACAGATCCCGATCTCTCTCCAGATAGACAGATCCCGATCTCCCCCCAGACAGACAGATCCCGATCTCCCCCCAGACAGACAGATCCCGATCTCTCTCCAGACAGACAGATCCCGATCTCCCCCGCAGACAGACAGATCCCGATCTCTCTCCAGACAGACAGATCCCGATCTCTCTCCAGACAGACAGATCCCGATCTCCCCCCAGACAGACAGATCCCGATCTCCCCCGCAGACAGACAGATCCCGATCTCCCCCCAGACAGACAGATCCCGATCTCCCCCCAGACAGACAGATCCCGATCTCCCCCCAGACAGACAGATCCCGATCTCTCTCCAGACAGACAGATCCCGATCTCCCCCCAGACAGACAGATCCCGATCTCCCCCGCAGACAGACAGATCCCGATCTCCCCCCAGACAGACAGATCCCGATCTCTCTCCAGATAGACAGATCCCGATCTCCCCCAGACAGACAGATCCCGATCTCTCTCCAGACAGACAGATCCCGATCTCCCCCAGACAGACAGATCCCGATCTCTCTCCAGACAGACAGATCCCGATCTCTCTCCAGATAGACAGATCCCGATCTCCCCCAGACAGACAGATCCCGATCTCCCCCAGACAGACAGATCCCGATCTCTCTCCAGATAGACAGATCCCGATCTCCCCCAGACAGACAGATCCCGATCTCCCCCAGACAGACAGATCCCGATCTCCCGCAGACAGACAGATCCCGATCTCCCCCCAGACAGACAGATCCCGATCTCCCCCGCAGACAGACAGATCCCGATCTCTCTCCAGACAGACAGATCCCGATCTCTCTCCAGACAGACAGATCCCGATCTCCCCCCAGACAGACAGATCCCGATCTCCCCCCAGACAGACAGATCCCGATCTCTCCCCAGACAGACAGATCCCGATCTCCCCCCAGACAGACAGATCCCGATCTCTCCCCAGACAGACAGATCCCGATCTCCCCCCAGACAGACAGATCCCGATCTCTCCCCAGACAGACAGATCCCGATCTCTCTCCAGATAGACAGATCCCGATCTCCCCCCAGACAGACAGATCCCGATCTCTCTCCAGTCAGACAGATCCCGATCTCTCCCCAGACAGACAGATCCTGATCTCTCCCCAGACAGACAGATCCCGATCTCTCCCCAGACAGACAGATCCCGATCTCCCCCGCAGACAGACAGATCCCGATCTCTCTCCAGATAGACAGATCCCGATCTCCCCCGCAGACAGACAGATCCCGATCTCCCCCCAGACAGACAGATCCCGATCTCTCTCCAGACAGACAGATCCCGATCTCCCCCCAGACAGACAGATCCCGATCTCTCTCCAGACAGACATCCTGATCTCCCCCCAGATAGACAGATCCCGATCTCCCCCCAGACAGACAGATCCCGATCTCTCTCCAGACAGACAGATCCCGATCTCTCTCCAGACAGACAGATCCCGATCTCTCTCCAGACAGACAGATCCCGATCTCCCCCGCAGACAGACAGATCCCGATCTCCCCCCAGACAGACAGATCCCGATCTCTCTCCAGACAGACAGATCCCGATCTCCCCCCAGATAGACAGATCCCGATCTCCCCCCAGACAGACAGATCCCGATCTCTCTCCAGACAGACAGATCCCGATCTCTCTCCAGACAGACAGATCCCGATCTCCCCCCAGACAGACAGATCCCGATCTCTCTCCAGACAGACAGATCCCGATCTCCCCCCAGACAGACAGATCCCGATCTCCCCCGCAGACAGACAGATCCCGATCTCCCCCCAGACAGACAGATCCCGATCTCTCCCCAGACAGACAGATCCCGATCTCCCCCAGACAGACAGATCCCGATCTCTCCCCAGACAGACAGATCCCGATCTCTCTCCAGACAGACAGATCCCGATCTCTCCCCAGACAGACAGATCCCGATCTCTCTCCAGATAGACAGATCCCGATCTCCCCCCAGACAGACAGATCTCGATCTCTCCCCAGACAGACAGATCCCGATCTCCCCCCAGACAGACAGATCCCGATCTCTCCCGCAGACAGACAGATCCCGATCTCCCCCAGACAGACAGATCCCGATCTCTCTCCAGACAGACAGATCCCGATCTCCCCCGCAGACAGACAGATCCCGATCTCCCCCCAGACAGACAGATCCCGATCTCTCTCCAGACAGACAGATCCCGATCTCCCCCCAGACAGACAGATCCCGATCTCCCCCCAGACAGACAGATCCCGATCTCCCCCAGACAGACAGATCCCGATCTCTCTCCAGACAGACATCCTGATCTCTCTCCAGACAGACAGATCCCGATCTCCCCCAGACAGACAGATCCCGATCTCTCTCCAGACAGACAGATCCCGATCTCCCCCCAGACAGACAGATCCCGATCTCTCTCCAGACAGACAGATCCCGATCTCCCCCAGACAGACAGATCCCGATCTCCCCCCAGACAGACAGATCCCGATCTCTCTCCAGACAGACAGATCCCGATCTCTCTCCAGACAGACAGATCCCGATCTCCCCCCAGACAGACAGATCCCGATCTCTCTCCAGACAGACAGATCCCGATCTCTCTCCAGACAGACAGATCCCGATCTCTCTCCAGACAGACAGATCCCGATCTCCCCCCAGACAGACAGATCCCGATCTCCCCCCAGACAGACAGATCCCGATCTCTCTCCAGACAGACAGATCCCGATCTCTCTCCAGACAGACAGATCCTGATCTCTCTCCAGACAGACAGATCCCGATCTCCCCCGCAGACAGACAGATCCCGATCTCTCTCCAGATAGACAGATCCCGATCTCCCCCCAGACAGACAGATCCCGATCTCCCCCCAGACAGACAGATCCCGATCTCCCCCCAGACAGACAGATCCCGATCTCCCCCGCAGACAGACAGATCCCGATCTCCCCCCAGACAGACAGATCCCGATCTCCCCCCAGACAGACAGATCCCGATCTCTCTCCAGACAGACAGATCCCGATCTCCCCCAGACAGACAGATCCCGATCTCCCCCCAGACAGACAGATCCCGATCTCTCTCCAGACAGACAGATCCTGATCTCTCTCCAGACAGACAGATCCCGATCTCCCCCCAGACAGACAGATCCCGATCTCTCTCCAGACAGACAGATCCCGATCTCCCCCAGACAGACAGATCCCGATCTCCCCCCAGACAGACAGATCCCGATCTCTCTCCAGACAGACAGATCCTGATCTCTCCCCAGATAGACAGATCCCGATCTCTCTCCAGACAGACAGATCCCGATCTCCCCCAGACAGACAGATCCCGATCTCCCCCCAGACAGACAGATCCTGATCTCTCTCCAGACAGACAGATCCCGATCTCCCCCCAGATAGACAGATCCCGATCTCCCCCCAGACAGACAGATCCCGATCTCCCCCCAGACAGACAGATCCCGATCTCCCCCGCAGACAGACAGATCCCGATCTCTCCCCAGACAGACAGATCCCGATCTCTCTCCAGACAGACAGATCCCGATCTCCCCCCAGACAGACAGATCCCGATCTCCCCCCAGACAGACAGATCCCGATCTCCCCCCAGACAGACAGATCCCGATCTCCCCCCAGACAGACAGATCCCGATCTCCCCCCAGACAGACAGATCCCGATCTCTCTCCAGACAGACAGATCCCGATCTCTCTCCAGACAGACAGATCCCGATCTCCCCCGCAGACAGATCCTGATCTCCCCCGCAGACAGACAGATCCCGATCTCTCTCCAGACAGACAGATCCCGATCTCCCCCCAGACAGACAGATCCCGATCTCTCTCCAGACAGACAGATCCCGATCTCTCTCCAGACAGACAGATCCCGATCTCTCCCCAGACAGACAGATCCCGATCTCTCTCCAGACAGACAGATCCCGATCTCTCCCCAGACAGACAGATCCCGATCTCTCTCCAGACAGACAGATCCCGATCTCCCCCAGACAGACAGATCCCGATCTCTCTCCAGACAGACAGATCCCGATCTCCCCCCAGACAGACAGATCCCGATCTCTCCCCAGACAGACAGATCCCGATCTCTCTCCAGACAGACAGATCCCGATCTCTCTCCAGACAGACAGATCCCGATCTCTCCCCAGACAGACAGATCCCGATCTCTCTCCAGACAGACAGATCCCGATCTCTCTCCAGACAGACAGATCCCGATCTCCCCCCAGACAGACAGATCCCGATCTCCCCCCAGACAGACAGATCCCGATCTCTCTCCAGACAGACAGATCCCGATCTCCCCCCAGACAGACAGATCCTGATCTCCCCCCAGACAGACAGATCCCGATCTCCCCCAGACAGACAGATCCCGATCTCCCCCCAGACAGACAGATCCCGATCTCCCCGCAGACAGACAGATCCCGATCTCCCCCGCAGACAGACAGATCCCGATCTCCCCCCAGACAGACAGATCCCGATCTCTCCCCAGACAGACAGATCCCGATCTCCCCCCAGACAGACAGATCCCGATCTCTCTCCAGACAGACAGATCCCGATCTCTCCCCAGACAGACAGATCCCGATCTCCCCCCAGACAGACAGATCCCGATCTCCCCCCAGACAGACAGATCCCGATCTCTCTCCAGACAGACAGATCCCGATCTCCCCCAGACAGACATCCTGATCTCCCCCCAGACAGACAGATCCCGATCTCTCTCCAGACAGACAGATCCCGATCTCCCCCCAGATAGACAGATCCCGATCTCCCCCCAGACAGACAGATCCCGATCTCCCCCCAGATAGACAGATCCCGATCTCTCTCCAGACAGACAGATCCCGATCTCCCCCAGACAGACAGATCCCGATCTCTCTCCAGACAGACAGATCCCGATCTCCCCCGCAGACAGACAGATCCCGATCTCCCCCCAGACAGACAGATCCCGATCTCTCTCCAGACAGACAGATCCCGATCTCCCCCGCAGACAGACAGATCCCGATCTCCCCCCAGACAGACAGATCCCGATCTCTCTCCAGACAGACAGATCCCGATCTCCCCCGCAGACAGACATCCTGATCTCTCCCCAGACAGACAGATCCCGATCTCTCCCCAGACAGACAGATCCCGATCTCTCTCCAGACAGACAGATCCCGATCTCTCCCCAGACAGATCCCACCCCTATAGTATCCTTTGGTCATGAATCTGTGAGTTCCTGTTGCTCCCATCCACACGCTCTGCTGTGTCCAGGTGTTGGGTTACCCCGGGGAGGGTTCTCTGCACCCCTGCAGGCTGCTTCTTGGAGACACCTTGTCCCCACTCTGGCCTCCACGCACTGCTGACGTTTGCAATATTTTGCAGGGCCGTAACCTGGCTGACTTGCGGCGGAGCCAGCCGCGAGGGACCTTCACCATGAGTACCACGCTGCGACTGGGGAAACAGATCCTACAATCCATCGAAGCCATCCATTCTGTCGGCTTTCTGCATCGTGACATCAAACCGGTGAGTGCAGTAACCAGCGATCTCCACTCAGCCAGGGTCAGTGCAGTAACCAGCGAGTCTCCACTCAGCCAGGGTCAGTGCGGTAACCAGCGAGTCTCCACTCAGCCAGGGTCAGTGCGGTAACCAGCGAGTCCCCACTCAGCCAGGGTCAGTGCGGTAACCAGCGATCTCCACTCAGCCAGGGTCAGTGCAGTAACCAGCGAGTCCCCACTCAGCCAGGGTCAGTGCGGTAACCAGCGATCTCCACTCAGCCAGGGTCAGTGCGGTAACCAGCGAGTCTCCACTCAGCCAGGGTCAGTGCGGTAACCAGCGAGTCCCCACTCAGCCAGGGTCAGTGCAGTAACCAGCGAGTCTCCACTCAGCCAGGGTCAGTGCGGTAACCAGCGAGTCTCCACTCAGCCAGGGTCAGTGCGGTAACCAGCGAGTCTCCACTCAGCCAGGGTCAGTGCGGTAACCAGCGATCTCCACTCAGCCAGGGTCAGTGCAGTAACCAGCGATCTCCACTCAGCCAGGGTCAGTGCAGTAACCAGCGATCTCCACTCAGCCAGGGTCAGTGCGGTAACCAGCGATCTCCACTCAGCCAGGGTCAGTGCAGTAACCAGCGAGTCTCCACTCAGCCAGGGTCAGTGCGGTAACCAGCGAGTCTCCACTCAGCCAGGGTCAGTGCGGTAACCAGCGAGTCCCCACTCAGCCAGAGTCAGTGCAGTAACCAGCGAGTCTCCACTCAGCCAGGGTCAGTGCGGTAACCAGCGAGTCCCCACTCAGCCAGGGTCAGTGCGGTAACCAGCGAGTCCCCACTCAGCCTGGGTCAGTGCAGTAACCAGCGAGTCCCCACTCAGCCAGGGTCAGTGCGGTAACCAGCGAGTCCCCACTCAGCCAGGGTCAGTGCGGTAACCAGCGATCTCCACTCAGCCAGGGTCAGTGCGGTAACCAGCGATCTCCACTCAGCCAGGGTCAGTGCGGTAACCAGCGATCTCCACTCAGCCAGGGTCAGTGCGGTAACCAGCGATCTCCACTCAGCCAGGGTCAGTGCGGTAACCAGCGAGTCTCCACTCAGCCAGGGTCAGTGCGGTAACCAGCGAGTCTCCACTCAGCCAGGGTCAGTGCAGTAACCAGCGAGTCCCCACTCAGCCAGGGTCAGTGCGGTAACCAGTGAGTCTCCACTCAGCCAGGGTTAGTGCGGTAACCAGCGATCTCCACTCAGCCAGGGTCAGTGCAGTAACCAGCGAGTCTCCACTCAGCCAGGGTCAGTGCGGTAACCAGCGAGTCTCCACTCAGCCAGGGTTAGTGCGGTAACCAGCGATCTCCACTCAGCCAGGGTCAGTGCAGTAACCAGTGAGTCTCCACTCATCCAGGGTCAGTGCAGTAACCAGCGAGTCCCCACTCAGCCAGGGTCAGTGCGGTAACCAGTGAGTCTCCACTCAGCCAGGGTCAGTGCGGTAACCAGCGATCTCCACTCAGCCAGGGTCAGTGCGGTAACCAGCGAGTCTCCACTCAGCCAGGGTCAGTGCCGTAACCAGCGAGTCCCCACTCAGCCAGGGTCAGTACGGTAACCAGCGATCTCCACTCAGCCAGGGTCAGTGCGGTAACCAGCGATCTCCACTCAGCCAGGGTCAGTGCGGTAACCAGCGAGTCCCCACTCAGCCAGGGTCAGTGCGGTAACCAGCGATCTCCACTCAGCCAGGGTCAGTGCGGTAACCAGCGAGTCCCCACTCAGCCAGGGTCAGTGCGGTAACCAGCGAGTCTCCACTCAGCCAGGGTCAGTGCGGTAACCAGTGAGTCTCCACTCAGCCAGGGTCAGTGCGGTAACCAGCGAGTCCCCACTCAGCCAGGGTCAGTGCAGTAACCAGCGAGTCTCCACTCAGCCAGGGTCAGTGCGGTAACCAGCGAGTCCCCACTCAGCCAGGGTCAGTGCGGTAACCAGCGAGTCCCCACTCAGCCAGGGTCAGTACGGTAACCAGCGATCTCCACTCAGCCAGGGTCAGTGCGGTAACCAGCGATCTCCACTCAGCCAGGGTCAGTGCGGTAACCAGCGAGTCCCCACTCAGCCAGGGTCAGTGCGGTAACCAGCGATCTCCACTCAGCCAGGGTCAGTGCGGTAACCAGCGAGTCCCCACTCAGCCAGGGTCAGTGCGGTAACCAGCGAGTCTCCACTCAGCCAGGGTCAGTGCGGTAACCAGTGAGTCTCCACTCAGCCAGGGTCAGTGCGGTAACCAGCGAGTCCCCACTCAGCCAGGGTCAGTGCGGTAACCAGCGAGTCTCCACTCAGCCACGGTCAGTGCGGTAACCAGCGAGTCCCCACTCAGCCAGGGTCAGTGCGGTAACCAGCGAGTCCCCACTCAGCCAGGGTCAGTGCGGTAACCAGCGAGTCTCCACTCAGCCAGGGTCAGTGCGGTAACCAGCGAGTCTCCACTCAGCCAGGGTCAGTGCGGTAACCAGCGAGTCCCCACTCAGCCAGGGTCAGTGCGGTAACCAGCGAGTCCCCACTCAGCCAGGGTCAGTGCGGTAACCAGCGAGTCTCCACTCAGCCAGGGTCAGTGCGGTAACCAGCGAGTCTCCACTCAGCCAGGGTCAGTGCGGTAACCAGCGAGTCCCCACTCAGCCAGGGTCAGTGCGGTAACCAGCGAGTCCCCACTCAGCCAGGGTCAGTGCGGTAACCAGCGAGTCTCCACTCAGCCAGGGTCAGTGCCGTAACCAGCGAGTCTCCACTCAGCCAGGGTCAGTGCGGTAACCAGCAAGTCTCCACTCAGCCAGGGTCAGTGCGGTAACCAGCGATCTCCACTCAGCCAGGGTCAGTGCGGTAACCAGCGATCTCCACTCAGCCAGGGTCAGTGCAGTAACCAGCGAGTCTCCACTCAGCCAGGGTCAGTGCAGTAACCAGCGAGTCTCCACTCAGCCAGGGTCAGTGCGGTAACCAGTGAGTCTCCACTCAGCCAGGGTCAGTGCGGTAACCAGCGATCTCCACTCAGCCAGGGTCAGTGCGGTAACCAGTGAGTCTCCACTCAGCCAGGGTCAGTGCGGTAACCAGCGATCTCCACTCAGCCAGGGTCACTGCAGTAACCAGCGAGTCCCCACTCAGCCAGGGTCAGTGCGGTAACCAGCGAGTCCCCACTCAGCCAGGGTCAGTGCGGTAACCAGCGAGTCTCCACTCAGCCAGGGTCAGTGCAGTAACCAGCGAGTCTCCACTCAGCCAGGGTTAGTGCGGTAACCAGCGAGTCCCCACTCAGCCAGGGTCAGTGCGGTAACCAGTGAGTCTCCACTCAGCCAGGGTCAGTGCAGTAACCAGCGAGTCTCCACTCAGCCAGGGTCAGTGCGGTAACCAGTGAGTCTCCACTCAGCCAGGGTCAGTGCGGTAACCAGCGAGTCTCCACTCAGCCAGGGTCAGTGCGGTAACCAGTGAGTCTCCACTCAGCCAGGGTCAGTGCAGTAACCAGCGAGTCTCCACTCAGCCAGAGTCAGTGCGGTAACCAGCGAGTCTCCACTCAGCCAGGGTCAGTGCAGTAACCAGCGAGTCTCCACTCAGCCAGGGTCAGTGCGGTAACCAGCGAGTCTCCACTCAGCCAGGGTCAGTGCGGTAACCAGCGAGTCCCCACTCAGCCAGGGTCAGTGCGGTAACCAGTGAGTCTCCACTCAGCCAGGGTCAGTGCGGTAACCAGCGAGTCTCCACTCAGCCAGGGTCAGTGCGGTAACCAGCGAGTCCCCACTCAGCCAGGGTCAGTGCGGTAACCAGCGATCTCCACTCAGCCAGGGTCAGTGCAGTAACCAGCGAGTCTCCACTCAGCCAGGGTCAGTGCGGTAACCAGTGAGTCTCCACTCAGCCAGGGTCAGTGCGGTAACCAGCGATCTCCACTCAGCCAGGGTCAGTGCGGTAACCAGCGAGTCTCCACTCAGCCAGGGTCAGTGCAGTAACTAGATCGCTCCGATAACAATCCCAAACTCCGACGTCGATCACACTCCCTGACCTTTCCCCTCCACCTTCGACAATGCCACCGGTCCCCTTGCTCTGCGTGTCTCGCCCTCCACATCCATCACTTTCCACTCCCCATTATCTTCAACACTCCAGGTTATTGTAAGGGAGGGAAAGAGGCCTGGGGTCCATGGCAACGGGTGGCGTTAATCAGAGGTATTTACAGTGTTTATCTCATTGAGTCCTTTCACCCAAAGTCTCTTTCATTTCTACCTACTCCACAGTCAAACTTTGCAATGGGTCGTCTCCCATCCACCTACAGAAAATGCTACATGTTGGACTTTGGCCTTGCTCGGCAGTACACCAACACCAACGGAGAGGTCCGGCCCGTGAGTAACTCGACACAGGGATTATAGCGGGTAGCAGTCGCCTCGATGGATCTGTATCCCAGTGAGAGTCAGTGTGTGTGGAACTGTACCCCAGTGAGAATCAGTGTGTGTGGAACTGTATCCCAGTGAGAGTCAGTGTGTGTGGAACTGTATCCCAGTGAGAGTCAGTGTGTGTGGAACTGTATCCCAGTGAGAGTCGGTGTGTGTGGAACTGTACCCCAATGAGAGTCAGTGTGTGTGGAACTGTATCCCAGTGAGAGTCAGTGTGTGGAACTGTATCCCAGTGAGAGTCAGTGTGTGTGGAACTGTATCCCAGTGAGAGTCAGTGTGTGTGGAACTGTACCCCAGTGAGAGTCAGTGTGTGTGGAACTGTATCCCAGTGAGAGTCAGTGTGTGTGGAACTGTATCCCAGTGAGAGTCAGTGTGTGTGGAATTGTATCCCAGTGAGAGTCAGTGTGTGTGGAACTGGACCCCAGTGAGAGTCAGTGTGTGTGGAACTGTATCCCAGTGAGAGTCAGTGTGTGTGGAACTGTCCCCCAGTGAGAGTCAGTGTGTGTGGGACTGTATCCCAGTGAGTGTCAGTGTGTGTGGAACTGTCCCCCAGTGAGAGTCAGTGTGTGTGGAACTGTCCCCCAGTGAGTGTCAGTGTGTGTGGAACTGTCCCCCAGTGAGAGTCAGTGTGTGTGGAACTGTACCCCAGTGAGAGTCAGTGTGTGTGGAACAGTATCCCAGTGAGAGTCAGTGTGTGTGGAACTGTATCCCAGTGAGAGTCAGTGTGTGTGGAACTGTACCCCAGTGAGAGTCAGTGTGTGTGGAACTGTATCCCAGTGAGAGTCAGTGTGTGTGGAACTGTACCCCAGTGAGAGTCAGTGTGTGTGGAACTGTATCCCAGTGAGAGTCAGTGTGTGTGGAACTGTATCCCAGTGAGAGTCAGTGTGTATGGAACTGTATCCCAGTGAGAGTCAGTGTGTGTGGAACTGTATCCCAGTGAGAGTCAGTGTGTGTGGAACTGTACCCCAGTGAGAGTCAGTGTGTGTGGAACTGTATCCCAGTGAGAGTCAGTGTGTGTGGAACTGTATCTCAGTGAGAGTCAGTGTGTGTGGAACTGTATCCCAGTGAGAGTCAGTGTGTGTGGAACTGTATCCCAGTGAGAGTCAGTGTGTGTGGAACTGTATCCCAGTGAGAATCAGGGTGTGTGGAACTGTACCCCAGTGAGAGTCAGTGTGTGTGGAACTGGATCCCAGTGAGAGTCAGTGTGTGTGGAACTGTATCCCAGTGAGAGTCAGTGTGTGGAACTGTATCCCAGTGAGAGTCAGTGTGTGTGGAACTGTCCCCCAGTGAGAGTCAGTGTGTGTGGAACTGTCCCCCAGTGAGAGTCAGTGTGTGTGGAACTGTATCCCAGTGAGAGTCAGTGTGTGGAACTGTATCCCAGTGAGAGTCAGTGTGTGTGGAACTGTCCCCCAGTGAGAGTCAGTGTGTGTGGAACTGTCCCCCAGTGAGTGTCAGTGTGTGTGGAACTGCTCCCCAGTGAGAGTCAGTGTGTGGAACTGTATCCCAGTGAGAGTCAGTGTGTGTGGAACTGTCCCCCAGTGAGAGTCAGTGTGTGTGGAACTGTCCCCCAGTGAGTGTCAGTGTGTGTGGAACTGCTCCCCAGTGAGAGTCAGTGTGTGTGGAACTGTACCCCAGTGAGAGTCAGTGTGTGTGGAACTGTATCCCAGTGAGAGTCAGTGTGTGTGGAACTGTATCCCAGTGAGAGTCAGTGAGTGGGGAACAGTATCCCAGTGAGAGTCAGTGTGTGTGGAACTGTCTCGCAGTGAGGGTCAGTGTGTGTGGAACTGTATCCCAGTGAGAGTCAGTGTGTGTGGAACTGTACCCCAGTGAGAGTCAGTGTGTGTGGAACTGTATCCCAGTGAGAGTCAGTGTGTGTGGAACTGTACCCCAGTGAGAGTCAGTGTGTGTGGAACTGTATCCCAGTGAGAGTCAGTGTGTGTGGAACTGTATCCCAGTGAGAGTCAGTGTGTATGGAACTGTATCCCAGTGAGAATCAGTGTGTGTGGAACTGTACCCCAGTGAGAGTCAGTGTGTGTGGAACTGGATCCCAGTGAGAGTCAGTGTGTGTGGAACTGTACCCCAATGAGAGTCAGTGTGTGTGGAACTGTATCCCACTGAGAGTCAGTGTGTGGAACTGTATCCCAGTGAGAGTCAGTGTGTTAGGTACCCGTACCCCAGTGAGAGTCAGTGTCTGTGGAACTGTATCCCAGTGAGAGTCAGTGTGTGTGGAACTGTATCCCAGTGAGAATCAGTGTGTGTGGTTCCCGTACCCCAATGAGAGCCAGTGTGTGTGGAACTGTACCCCAATGAGAGTCAGTGTGTGTTGAACTGTATCCCAGTGAGAGTCAGTGTGTGTGGTTCCCGTACCCCAGTGAGAGCCAGTGTGTGTGGAACTGTACCCCAATGAGAGTCAGGGTGTGTGGAACTGTACCCCAGTGAGAGTCAGTGTGTGTGGAACTGTATCCCAGTGAGAGTCAGTGTGTGCGGAACTGTATCCCAGTGAGAGTCAGTGTGTGTGTAACAGTACCCCAGTGAGAGTCAGTGTGTGTGAAACTGTACCGCAGTGAGAGTCAGTGTGTGTGGAACTGTCTCGCAGTGAGAGTCAGTGTGTGTGGAACTGCATCCCAGTGAGAGTCAGTGTGTGTGGAACTGGACCCCAGTGAGAGTCAGTGTGTGTGGAACTGTATCCCAGTGAGAGTCAGTGTGTGTGGAACTGTCCCCCAGTGAGTGTCAGTGTGTGTGGAACTGTCGTCCAGTGAGAGTCAGTGTGTGTGGAACTGTACCCCAGTGAGAGTCAGTGTGTGTGGAACTGTATCCCAGTGAGAGTCAGTGTGTGTGGAACTGTATCCCAGTGAGAGTCAGTGTGTGGGGAACAGTATCCCAGTGAGAGTCAGTGTGTGTGGAACTGTCTCGCAGTGAGAGTCAGTGTGTGTGGAACTGTATCCCAGTGAGAGTCAGTGTGTGTGGAACTGTAACCCAGTGAGAGTCAGTGTGTGTTGAACTGTACCCCAGTGAGAGTCAGTGTGTGTGGAACTGTATCCCAGTGAGAGTCAGTGTGTGTGGAACTGTACCCCACTGAGAGTCAGTGTGTGTGGAACTGTATCCTAGTGAGAGTTAGTGTGTGTGGTACCCGTACCCCAGTGAGAGCCAGTGTGTGTGGAACTGTATCCCAGTGAGAGTCAGTGTGTGTGGAACTGTACCCCACTGAGAGTCAGTGTGTGTGGAACTGTATCCTAGTGAGAGTCAGTGTGTGTGGTACCCGTACCCCAGTGAGAGTCAGTGTCTGTGGAACTGTATCCCAGTGAGAGTCAGTGTGTATGGAACTGTACCCCAGTGTGAGCCAGGTTGTGTGGAACTGTACCCCAGTGAGAGTCAGTGTGTGTGGAACTGTACCCCAGTGAGAGTCAGTGTGTGTGGAACTGTATCCCAGTGAGAGTCAGTGTATGTGGAACTGTACCCCAGTGAGAGTCAGTGTGTGTGGAACTGTACCCCAGTGAGAGTCAGTGTGTGTGGAACTGTCCCCCAGTGAGAGTCAGTGTGTGTGGAACTGTACCCCAGTGAGAGTCAGTGTGTGTGGAACTGTATCCCAGTGAGAGTCAGTGTGTGTGGAACTGTATCCCAGTGAGAGTCAGTGTGTGGGGAACAGTATCCCAGTGAGAGTCAGTGTGTGTGGAACTGTCTCGCAGTGAGAGTCAGTGTGTGTGGAACTGTATCCCAGTGAGAGTTAGTGTGTGTGGAACTGTATCCCAGTGAGAGTCAGTGTGTGTGGAACTGTACCCCAGTGAGAGTCAGTGTGTGTGGAACTGTATCCCAGTGAGAGTCAGTGTGTGTGAAACTGTACCCCAGTGAGAGTCAGTGTGTGTGGAACTGTATCCCAGTGAGAGTCAGTGTGTGTGGAACTGTATCCCAGTGAGAGTCAGTGTGTGTGGAACTGTATCCCAGTGAGAGTCAGTGTGTATGGAACTGTATCCCAGTGAGAATCAGTGTGTGTGGAACTGTACCCCAGTGAGAGTCAGTGTGTGTGGAACTGTATCCCAGTGAGAGTCAGTGTGTGTGGAACTGTACCCCAGTGAGAGTCAGTGTGTGTGGAACTGTATCCCAGTGAGAGTCAGTGTGTGTGGAACTGTATCCCAGTGAGAGTCAGTGTGTGTGGAACTGTATCCCAGTGAGAGTCAGTGTGTGTGGAACTGTATCCCAGTGAGAGTCAGTGTGTGTGGTACCCGTACCCCAGTGAGAGTCAGTGTCTGTGGAACTGTATCCCAGTGAGAGTCAGTGTGTGTGGAACTGTACCCCACTGAGAGTCAGTGCGTGTGGAACTGTATCCCAGTGAGAGTCAGTGTGTGTAGTACCCGTACCCCAGTGAGAGTCAGTGTCTGTGGAAATGTATCCCAGTGAGAGTCAGTGTGTGTGGAACTGTACCCCACTGAGAGTCAGTGCGTGTGGAACTGTATCCCAGTGAGAGTCAGTGTGTGTGGTACCCGTACCCCAGTGAGAGCCAGTGTGTGTGGAACTGTACCCCAATGAGAGTCAGTGTGTGTGGAACTGTACCCCAGTGAGAGTCAGTGTGTGTGGAACTGTATCCCAGTGAGAGTCAGTGTGTGTGGAACTGTATCCCAGTGAGAGTCAGTGTGTGTGTAACTGTACCCCAGTGAGAGTCAGTGTGTGTGAAACTGTACCGCAGTGAGAGTCAGTGTGTGTGGAACTGTCTCGCAGTGAGAGTCAGTGTGTGTGGAACTGTATCCCAGTGAGAGTCAGTGTGTGTGGAACTGGTCCCCAGTGAGAGTCAGTGTGTGTGGAACTGTATCCCAGTGAGAGTCAGTGTGTGTGGAACTGTCCCCCAGTGAGTGTCAGTGTGTGTGGAACTGTCGTCCAGTGAGAGTCAGTGTGTGTGGAACTGTACCCCAGTGAGAGTCAGTGTGTGTGGAACTGTATCCCAGTGAGAGTCAGTGTGTGTGGAACTGTATCCCAGTGAGAGTCAGTGTGTGGGGAACAGTATCCCAGTGAGAGTCAGTGTGTGTGGAACTGTCTCGCAGTGAGAGTCAGTGTGTGTGGAACTGTCTCGCAGTGAGAGTCAGTGTGTGTGGAACTGTATCCCAGTGAGAGTCAGTGTGTGTGGAACTGTACCCCACTGAGAGTCAGTGTGTGTGGAACTGTATCCTAGTGAGAGTCAGTGTGTGTGGTACCCGTACCCCAGTGAGAGCCAGTGTGTGTGGAACTGTATCCCAGTGAGAGTCAGTGTGTGTGGAACTGTACCCCAGTGAGAGTCAGTGTGTGGAACTGTACCCCAGTGAGAGTCAGTGTGTGGAACCCGTACCCCAGTGAGAGCCAGTGTGTGTGGAACTGTATCCCAGTGAGAGTCAGTGTGTGTGGAACTGTACCCCAGTGAGAGTCAGTGTGTGGAACTGTATCCCAGTGAGAGTCAGTGTGTGTGGAACTGTATCCCAGTGAGAGTCAGTGTGTGGAACCCGTACCCCAGTGAGAGTCAGTGTGTGTGGAACTGTATCCCAGTGAGAGTCAGTGTGTGTGGAACTGTATCCCAGTGAGAGTCAGTGTGTGTGGAACTGTATCCCAGTGAGAGTCAGTGTGTGTAGTACCCGTACCCCAGTGAGAGTCAATGTCTGTGGAACTGTATCCCAGTGAGAGTCAGTGTGTGTGGAACTGTACCCCACTGAGAGTCAGTGTGTGTGGAACTGTATCCTAGTGAGAGTCAGTGTGTGTGGTACCCGTACCCCAGTGAGAGTCAGTGTCTGTGGAACTGTATCCCAGTGAGAGTCAGTGTGGATGGAACTGTACCCCAGTGTGAGCCAGTGTGTGTGAAACTGTACCCCAGTGAGAGTCTGTGTGTGTGGAACTGTACCCCAGTGAGAGTCAGTGTGTGTGGAACTGTATCCCAGTGAGAGTCAGTGTATGTGGAACTGTACCCCAGTGAGAGTCAGTGTGTGTGGAACTGTACCCCAGTGAGAGTCAGTGTGTGTGGAACTGTTAAATCAGCTGCACTCTTAGGGGGTAAGTACTGAGAGAGTGCTGAGGGAGTGCCGCACTGTCAGAGGGTCAGTACTGAGGGAGTGCTGCACTGTCAGATGGTCAGTACTGAGGGAGTGCCGCACTGCCAGAGGGTCAGTACTGAGGGAGTGCTGCACTGTCAGAGGGTCAGTACTGAGGGAGTGCTGCGCTGTCAGAGGGTCAGTACTGAGGGAGTGCCGCACTGTCAGAGGGTCAGTACTGAGGGAGTGCCGCACTGTCAGAGGGTCAGTACTGAGGGAGTGCTGCACTGCCAGAGGGTCAGTACTGAGGGAGTGCTGCACTGTCAGAGGGTCAGTACTGAGGGAGTGCTGCACTGTCAGAGGGTCAGTACTGAGGGAGTGCTGCACTGTCAGAGGGTCAGTACTGAGGGAGTGCCGCACTGTCAGAGGGTCAGTACTGAGGGAGTGCCGCACTGTCAGAGAGTCAGTACTGAGGGAGTGCCGCACTGTCAGAGGGTCAGTACTGAGGGAGTGCCGCACTGTCAGAGGGTCAGTACTGAGGGAGTGCTGCACTGTCAGAGGGTCAGTACTGAGGGAGTGCCGCACTGTCAGAGAGTCAGTCCTGAGGGAGTGCCGCACTGTCAGAGGGTCAGTACTGAGGGAGTGCCGCACTGTCAGAGGGTCAGTCCTGAGGGAGTGCCGCACTGTCAGAGGGTCAGTACTGAGGGAATGCTGCACTGTCAGAGGGTCAGTACTGAGGGAGTGCCGCACTGTCAGGGTCAGTACTGAGGGAGTGCCGCACTGTCAGAGGGTCAGTACTGAGGGAGTGCCGCACTGTCAGAGAGTCAGTACTGAGGGAGTGCCGCACTGTCAGAGGGTCAGTACTGAGGGAGTGCCGCACTGTCAGAGGGACAGTACTGAGGGAGTGCTGCACTGTCAGAGGGTCAGTACTGAGGGAGTGCCGCACTGTCAGAGGGTCAGTACTGAGGGAGTGCCGCACTGTCAGAGGGTCAGTACTGAGGGAGTGCCGCACTGTCAGAGGGTCAGTACTGAGGGAGTGCCACACTGTCAGAGGGTCAGTACTGAGGGAGTGCTGCACTGTCAGAGGGTCAGTCCTGAGGGAGTGCTGCACTGTCAGAGCGTCAGTACTGAGGGAGTGCTGTACTGTCAGAGGGTCAGTACTGAGGGAGTGCTGTACTGTCAGAGGGTCAGTACTGAGGGAGTGCTGCACTGTCAGAGGGTCAGTACTGAGGGAGTGCCGCACTGTCAGAGGGTCAGTACTGAGGGAGTGCTGTACTGTCAGAGGGTCAGTACTGAGGGAGTGCTGCACTGTCAGAGGGTCAGTACTGAGGGAGTGCCGCACTGTCAGAGGGTCAGTACTGAGGGAATGCTGCACTGTCAGAGGGTCAGTACTGAGGGAGTGCTGCACTGTCAGAGGGTCAGTACTGAGGGAGTGCCGCACTGTCAGAGGGTCAGTACTGAGAGAGCGCTGCACTGTCAGAGGCTCAGTACTGAGGGAGTGCCGCACTGTCAGAGGGTCAGTACTGAGAGAGCGCTGCACTGTCAGAGGCTTAGTACTGAGGGAGTGCCGCACTGTCAGAGGGTCAGTACTGAGAGAGCGCTGCACTGTCAGAGGCTCAGTACTGAGGGAGTGCTGCCCTGTCAGAGGGTCAGTACTGAGGGAGTGCCGCACTGTCAGAGGATCAGTACAGAGGGAGTGCCGCACTGTCAGAGGGTCAGTACTGAGGGAGTGCCGCACTGTCAGAGGGTCAGTACTGAGGGAGTGCCGCACTGTCAGAGGCTCAGTAATGTGGGAGTGCCGCACTGTCAGAGGCTCAGTACTGAGGGAGTGCCGCACTGTCAGAGGGTCAGTACTGAGGGAGTGCCGCACTGTCAGAGGGTCAGTGCTGAGGGAGTGCTGCCCTTTCAGAGGGTCAGTACTGAGGGAGAGTCGCACTGTCAGAGGATCAGTACTGAGGGAGTGCCGCACTGTCAGAGGGTCAGTGCTGAGGGAGCACCGCACTGTCAGAGGCTCATTACTGAGGGAGTGCCGCACTGTCAGAGGGTCAGTACTGAGGGAGCGCTGCACTGTCAGAGGGTCAGTACTGAGGGAGTGCTGCCCTGTCAGAGGGTCAGTACTGAGGAAGAGCCGCACTGTCAGAGGGTCAGTACTGAGGGAGTGCCGCACTGTCAGAGGGTCAGTACTGAGGGAGTGCAGCACTGTCAGAGGGTCACTACTGAGGGAGCGCCGCACTGTCAGAGGGTCAGTACTGAGGGAGTGCTGCACTGTCAGAGGGTCAGTACTGAGAGAGTGCTGCACTGTCAGAGGGTCAGTACTGAGGGAGTGCCGCACTGTCAGAGGGTCAGTACTAAGGGAGTGCTGCATTGTCAGAGGGTCAGTACTGAGGGAATGCCGCACTGTCAGAGGGTCAGTACTGAGGGAGTGCCGCACTGTCAGAGGGTCAGTACTGAGGGAATGCCGCACTGTCAGAGGGTCAGTACTGAGGGAGTGCCGCACTGTCAGAGGGTCAGTACTGAGGGACTGACGCACTGTCAGAGGGTCAGTACTGAGGGAGTGCCGCACTGTCAGAGGGTCAGTACTGAGGGAGCGCTGCACTGTCAGAGGGTCAGTACTGAGGGAGTGCCGCACTGTCAGAGGGTCAGTACTGAGGGAGTGCTGCACTGTCAGAGACTCAGTACTGAGGGAGTGCCGCACTGTCAGAGGGTTAGTACTGAGGGAGTGCCGCACTGTCAGAGGGTCAGTACTGAGGGAGTGCCGCACTGTCAGAGGGTCAGTACTGAGGGAGTGCCGCACTGTCAGAGGGTCAGTGCTGAGGGAGTGCTGCACTGTCAGAGGGTCAGTACTGAGGGAGTGCTGCACTGTCAGAGGGTCAGTACTGAGGGAGTGCTGCACTGTCAGAGGGTCAGTGCTGAGAGAGTGCCGCACTGTCAGAGGGTCAGCACTGTGGGAGCGCCGCACTGTCAGAGGGTCACTACTGAGGGAGTGCCGCACTGTCAGAGGGTCAGTACTGAGGGAGTGCTGCACTGTCAGAGTGTCAGTGCTGAGGGAGTGCTGCACTGTCAGAGTGTCAGTGCTGAGGGAGTGCCGCACTGTCAGAGGGTCAGTACTGAGGGAGTGCGGCACTGTCAGAGGGTCAGTACTGAGGGAGTGCCGCACTGTCAGAGGGTCAGTACTGAGGGAGCGCTGCACTGTCAGAGGGTCAGTACTGAGGGAGTGCTGCACTGTCAGAGGGTCAGTACTGAGAGAGTGCTGCACTGTCAGAGGGTCAGTACTGAGAGAGTGCTGCACTGTCAGAGGGTCAGTACTGAGGGAGAGCCGCACTGTCAGAGGGTCAGTACTGACGGAGTGCAGCACTGTCAGAGGGTCAGTACTGAGGGAGTGCTGCACTGTCAGAGGGTCAGTACTGTGGGAGTGCCGCACTGTCGGAGGGTCAGTACTGAGGGAGTGCTGCACTGTCAGAGGATCAGTACTGAGGGAGTGCCGCACTGTCAGAGTGTCAGTGCTGAGGGAGTGCTGCACTGTCTGAGGGTCAGTACTGAGGGAGTGCCGCTCTGTCAGAGGGTCAGTACTGAGGGAGTACCGCACTGTCAGAGGGTCAGTACTGAGGGAGTGCCGCACTGTCAGAGTGTCAGTGCTGAGGGAGTGCTGCACTGTCAGAGGGTCAGTACTGAGGGAGTGCCGCACTGTCAGAGGGTCAGAACTGAGGGAGTGCCGCACTGTCAGAGGGTCAGTACTGAGGGAGTGCTGCACTGTCAGAGGGTCAGTACTGAGGGAGTGCTGCACTGTCAGAGGGTCAGTACTGAGGGAGAGCCGCACTGTCAGAGGGTCAGTACTGACGGAGTGCAGCACTGTCAGAGGATCAGTACTGAGGGAGTGCCGCACTGTCAGAGTGTCAGTGCTGAGGGAGTGCTGCACTGTCTGAGGGTCAGTACTGAGGGAGTGCCGCTCCGTCAGAGGGTCAGTACTGAGGGAGTACCACACTGTCAGAGGGTCAGTACTGAGGGAGTACCGCACTGTCAGAGGGTCAGTACTGAGGGAGTGCCGCACTGTCAGAGTGTCAGTACTGAGGGAGTGCGGCGCTGTCAGAGGGTCAGTACTGAGGGAGTGCTGCACTGTCAGAGGGTCAGTACTGAGGGAGTGCTGCACTGTCAGAGGGTCAGTCCTGAGGGAGTGCTGCACTGTCAGAGCGTCAGTACTGAGGGAGTGCTGTACTGTCAGAGGGTCAGTACTGAGGGAGTGCTGTACTGTCAGAGGGTCAGTACTGAGGGAGTGCTGCACTGTCAGAGGGTCAGTACTGAGGGAGTGCCGCACTGTCAGAGGGTCAGTACTGAGGGAGTGCTGTACTGTCAGAGGGTCAGTACTGAGGGAGTGCTGCACTGTCAGAGGGTCAGTACTGAGGGAGTGCCGCACTGTCAGAGGGTCAGTACTGAGGGAATGCTGCACTGTCAGAGGGTCAGTACTGAGGGAGTGCTGCACTGTCAGAGGGTCAGTACTGAGGGAGTGCCGCACTGTCAGAGGGTCAGTACTGAGAGAGCGCTGCACTGTCAGAGGCTCAGTACTGAGGGAGTGCCGCACTGTCAGAGGGTCAGTACTGAGGGAGTGCTGCACTGTCAGAGGCTTAGTACTGAGGGAGTGCCGCACTGTCAGAGGGTCAGTACTGAGAGAGCGCTGCACTGTCAGAGGCTCAGTACTGAGGGAGTGCTGCCCTGTCAGAGGGTCAGTACTGAGGGAGTGCCGCACTGTCAGAGGATCAGTACAGAGGGAGTGCCGCACTGTCAGAGGGTCAGTACTGAGGGAGTGCCGCACTGTCAGAGGGTCAGTACTGAGGGAGTGCCGCACTGTCAGAGGCTCAGTAATGTGGGAGTGCCGCACTGTCAGAGGCTCAGTACTGAGGGAGTGCCGCACTGTCAGAGGGTCAGTACTGAGGGAGTGCCGCACTGTCAGAGGGTCAGTGCTGAGGGAGTGCTGCCCTTTCAGAGGGTCAGTACTGAGGGAGAGTCGCACTGTCAGAGGATCAGTACTGAGGGAGTGCCGCACTGTCAGAGGGTCAGTGCTGAGGGAGCACCGCACTGTCAGAGGCTCATTACTGAGGGAGTGCCGCACTGTCAGAGGGTCAGTACTGAGGGAGCGCTGCACTGTCAGAGGGTCAGTACTGAGGGAGTGCTGCCCTGTCAGAGGGTCAGTACTGAGGAAGAGCCGCACTGTCAGAGGGTCAGTACTGAGGGAGTGCCGCACTGTCAGAGGGTCAGTACTGAGGGAGTGCAGCACTGTCAGAGGGTCACTACTGAGGGAGCGCCGCACTGTCAGAGGGTCAGTACTGAGGGAGTGCTGCACTGTCAGAGGGTCAGTACTGAGAGAGTGCTGCACTGTCAGAGGGTCAGTACTGAGGGAGTGCCGCACTGTCAGAGGGTCAGTACTAAGGGAGTGCTGCATTGTCAGAGGGTCAGTACTGAGGGAATGCCGCACTGTCAGAGGGTCAGTACTGAGGGAGTGCCGCACTGTCAGAGGGTCAGTACTGAGGGAATGCCGCACTGTCAGAGGGTCAGTACTGAGGGAGTGCCGCACTGTCAGAGGGTCAGTACTGAGGGACTGACGCACTGTCAGAGGGTCAGTACTGAGGGAGTGCCGCACTGTCAGAGGGTCAGTACTGAGGGAGCGCTGCACTGTCAGAGGGTCAGTACTGAGGGAGTGCCGCACTGTCAGAGGGTCAGTACTGAGGGAGTGCTGCACTGTCAGAGACTCAGTACTGAGGGAGTGCCGCACTGTCAGAGGGTTAGTACTGAGGGAGTGCCGCACTGTCAGAGGGTCAGTACTGAGGGAGTGCCGCACTGTCAGAGGGTCAGTACTGAGGGAGTGCCGCACTGTCAGAGGGTCAGTGCTGAGGGAGTGCTGCACTGTCAGAGGGTCAGTACTGAGGGAGTGCTGCACTGTCAGAGGGTCAGTACTGAGGGAGTGCTGCACTGTCAGAGGGTCAGTGCTGAGAGAGTGCCGCACTGTCAGAGGGTCAGCACTGTGGGAGCGCCGCACTGTCAGAGGGTCACTACTGAGGGAGTGCCGCACTGTCAGAGGGTCAGTACTGAGGGAGTGCTGCACTGTCAGAGTGTCAGTGCTGAGGGAGTGCTGCACTGTCAGAGTGTCAGTGCTGAGGGAGTGCCGCACTGTCAGAGGGTCAGTACTGAGGGAGTGCGGCACTGTCAGAGGGTCAGTACTGAGGGAGTGCCGCACTGTCAGAGGGTCAGTACTGAGGGAGCGCTGCACTGTCAGAGGGTCAGTACTGAGGGAGTGCTGCACTGTCAGAGGGTCAGTACTGAGAGAGTGCTGCACTGTCAGAGGGTCAGTACTGAGAGAGTGCTGCACTGTCAGAGGGTCAGTACTGAGGGAGTGCCGCACTGTCAGAGTGTCAGTGCTGAGGGAGTGCTGCACTGTCTGAGGGTCAGTACTGAGGGAGTGCCGCTCTGTCAGAGGGTCAGTACTGAGGGAGTACCGCACTGTCAGAGGGTCAGTACTGAGGGAGTGCCGCACTGTCAGAGGGTCAGAACTGAGGGAGTGCCGCACTGTCAGAGGGTCAGTACTGAGGGAGTGCTGCACTGTCAGAGGGTCAGTACTGAGGGAGTGCTGCACTGTCAGAGGGTCAGTACTGAGGGAGAGCCGCACTGTCAGAGGGTCAGTACTGACGGAGTGCAGCACTGTCAGAGGATCAGTACTGAGGGAGTGCCGCACTGTCAGAGTGTCAGTGCTGAGGGAGTGCTGCACTGTCTGAGGGTCAGTACTGAGGGAGTGCCGCTCCGTCAGAGGGTCAGTACTGAGGGAGTACCACACTGTCAGAGGGTCAGTACTGAGGGAGTACCGCACTGTCAGAGGGTCAGTACTGAGGGAGTGCCGCACTGTCAGAGTGTCAGTACTGAGGGAGTGCGGCGCTGTCAGAGGGTCAGTACTGAGGGAGTGCTGCACTGTCAGAGGATCAGTACTGAGGGAGTGCTGCACTGTCAGAGGGTCAGTACTGAGGGAGTGCCGCACTGTCAGAGGGTCAATACTGAGGGAGTGCTGCACTGTCAGAGGGTCAGTATTGAGGGAGTGCTGCACTGTCAGAGGGTCAGTACTGAGGGAGTGCCGCACTGTCAGAGGGTCAATACTGAGGGAGTGCCGCACTGTCAGAGGGTCAGTACTGAGGGAGTGCAGCACTGTCAGATGGTCAGTACTGAGGGAGTGCGGCGCTGTCAGAGGGTCAGGACTGAGTGAGCGCCGCACTGTCAGAGGGTCAGTACTGAGTGAGTGCTGCACTGTCAGAGGGTCAGTACTGAGGGAGTGCTGCACTGTCAGAGGGTCAGTACTGAGGGAGTGCCGCACTGTCAGAGGGTCAGTACTGAGGGAGTGCTGCACTGTCAGAGGGTCAGTACTGAGGGAGTGCCGCACTGTCAGTGGGTCAGTACTGAGGGAGTGCTGCACTGTCAGAGGGTCAGTACTGAGGGAGTGCTGCACTGTCAGAGGGTCAGTACTGAGGGAGTGCTGCACTGTCAGAGGGTCAGTCCTGAGGGAGTGCTGCACTGTCAGAGGGTCAGTACTGAGGGAGTGCTGCACTGTCAGAGCGTCAGTACTGAGGGAGTGCTGTACTGTCAGCGGGTCAGTACTGAGGGAGTGCTGCACTGTCAGAGGGTCAGTACTGAGGGAGTGCCGCACTGTCAGAGGGTCAGTACTGAGCGAGCGTCGCACTGTCAGAGGGTCAGTACTGAGGGAGTGCCGCACTGTCAGAGGGTCAGTACTGAGGGAGTGCCGCTCTGTCAGAGGGTCAGTACTGAGGGAGTGCCGCACTGTCAGAGGGTCAGTACTGAGGGAGTGCTGCACTGTCAGAGGTTCAGTACTGAGGGAGTGCCGCACTGTCAGAGGGTCAGTACTGAGGGAGTGCTGCACTGTCAGAGGGTCAGTACTGAGGGAGTGCTGCACTGTCAGAGGGTCAGTACTGAGTGAGTGCCGCACTGTCAGAGGGTCAGTACTGAGGGAGTGCCGCACTGTCAGAGGGTCAGTACTGAGGGAGCACTGCACTGTCAGAGGGTCAGTACTGAGGGAGTGCCGCACTGTCAGAGGGTCAGTACTGTGGGAGTGCTGCACTGTCAGAGGGTCAGTACTGAGGGAGTGCTGCACTGTCAGAGGGTCAGTACTGTGGGAGTGCCGCACTGTCAGAGGGTCAGTACTGAGGGAGTGCTGCACTGTCAGAGGGTCAGTACTGAGTGAGTGCCGCACAGTCAGAGGGTCAGGACTGAGGGAGTGCCGCACTGTCAGAGGGTCAGTACTGAGGGAGCACTGCACTGTCAGAGGGTCAGTACTGAGGGAGTGCTGCACTGTCAGAGGGTCAGTACTGAGTGAGTGCCGCACTGTCAGAGGGTCAGTACTGAGGGAGTGCCGCACTGTCAGAGGGTCAGTACTGAGGGAGTGCCGCACTGTCAGAGGGTCAGTACTGAGTGAGTGACGCACTGTCAGAGGGTCAGTATTGAGGAAGTGCTGCACTGTCAGAGGTTCTGTACTGAGGGAGTGCCGCACTGTCAGAGGGTCAGTACTGAGGGAGCGCTGCACTGTCAGAGGGTCAGTACTGAGGGAGTGACGCACTGTCAGAGGGTCAGTACTGAGGGAGTGCTGCACTGTCAGAGGGTCAGTACTGAGGGAGTGCCGCACTGTCAGAGGGTCAGTACTGAGGGAGTGCCGCACTGTCAGAGGCTCAGCACTGAGGGAGTGCTGCACTGTCAGAGGGTCAGTACTGAGTGAGCGCCGCACTGTCAGAGGGTCAGTACTGAGGGAGTGACGCACTGTCAGAGGGTCAGTATTGAGGGAGTGCTGCACTGTCAGAGGGTCAGTACTGAGTGAGCGCCGCACTGTCAGAGGGTCAGTACTGAGGGAGTGACGCATTGTCAGAGGGTCAGTACTGAGGGAGTGCCGCACTGTCAGAGGGTCAGTACTGAGGGAATGCTGCACTGTCAGAGGGTCAGTACTGAGGGAGTGCTGCAGTGTCAGAGGGTCTGTACTGAGGGAGTGCCGCACTGTCAGAGGGTCAGTGCTGAGGGAGCTCCGTGTGGATTGATTTCCGCGACGATCTGATGTGTATCTTTTTGTTTGAATTTAGCTGTTTATTTCTCCTTTTTGTTTTTCAGTTTATTTTGGAACCCTCATTCCAGTCCTCCACCCTGAGGCTTATGTTTGGTGGTCAGACCTCCTGCCCCTTGCATGTTCTCATCATTCCCCAAACTTAACCCGAGTTGTGAGTCCTCCATTCGTTCTCTTTGTGTTATTTCAATATGTTTTATTGCACAGGGAACTCCCAGAATGGCTGTATCGCCTCAGCAGCACACATCGCACGTACAGTCTAAAGGGACAGTGCTCACTAGGCCAGGGTCCGGGGTCTCCCGGGGCTGGAGCCGGGGTCTCCCTGGGCTGGAGCCGGGGCCTCCCTGGGCTGGAGCCGGGGTCCGGGGTCTCCCTGGGCTGGAGCCGGGGGTCTCCCTGGGCTGGAGCCGGGGGTCCGGGGTCTCCCTGGGCTGGAGCCGGGGTCTCCCTGGGCTGGAGCCGGGGTCTCCCTGGGCTGGAGCCGGGGTCTCCCTGGGCTGGAGCCGGGGTCCGGGGTCTCCCTGGGCTGGAGCCGGGGCCTCCCTGGGCTGGAGCCGGGGTCTCCCTGGGCTGGAGCCGGGGTCCGGATCCTCCCTGGGCTGGAGCCGGGGCCTCCCTGGGCTGGAGCCGGGGTCCGGGGTCTCCCTGGGCTGGAGCCGGGGGTCTCCCTGGGCTGGAGCCGGGGTCCGGGGTCTCCCTGGGCTGGAGCCGGTGGCCGGGGTCTCCCTGGGCTGGAGCCGGGGTCCGGGGTCTCCCTGGGCCGGGGTCCGGGGTCTCCCTGGGCTGGAGCCGGGGTCCGGGGTCTCCCTGGGCTGGAGCCGGGGTCTCCCTGGGCTGGAGCCGGGGGTCTCCCGGGGCTGGAGCCGGGGTCCGGGGTATCCCTGGGCTGGAGCCGGGGGTCTCCCTGGGCTGGAGCCGGGGGTCTCCCTGGGCTGGAGCCGGGGGTCTCCCTGGGCTGGAGCCGGGGTCTCCCTGGGCTGGAGCCGGGGTCCGGGGTCTCCCTGGGCTGGAGTCGGGGGTCTCCCTGGGCTGGTGCCGGGGTCCGAGGTCTCCCTGGGCTGGAGCCGGGGGTCTCCCTGGGCTGGAGCCGGGGGTCTCCCTGGGCTGGTGCCGGGGTCCGGGGTCTCCCTGGGCTGGAGCCGGGGGTCTCCCTGGGCTGGAGCCGGGGTCCGGGGTCTCCCTGGGCTGGAGCCGGGGGTCTCCCTGGGCTGGAGCCGGGGGTCTCCCTGGGCTGGAGCCGGGGTCCGTGGTCTCCCTGGGCTGGAGCCGGGGGTCTCCCTGGGCTGGAGCCGGTGTCCGGGGTCTCCCTGGGCTGGAGCCGGGGGTCCGGGGTCTCCCTGGGCTGGAGCCGGGGTCCGGGGTCTCCCTGGGCTGGAGCCGGGGTCCGGGGTCTCCCTGGGCTGGAGCCGGGGTCCGTGGTCTCCCTGGGCTGGAGCCGGGGTCTCCCTGGGCTGGAGCCGGGGTCCGGGGTCTCCCTGGGCTGGAGCCGGGGTCCGGGGTCTCCCTGGGCTGGAGCCGGGGTCCGGGGGTCTCCCTGGGCTGGAGCCGGGGTCCGGGGTCTCCCTGGGCTGGAGCCGGGGTCCGGGGTCTCCCTGGGCTGGAGCCGGGGTCCGGGGTCTCCCTGGGCTGGAGCCGGGGTCCGGGGTCTCCCGGGGCTGGAGTCGGGGGCACAGGGATAAATTGACGGGGTGTATTCTGGGTTGGAGTGCGCTGTTCCCCATTGGCGCAGTGATAGTGAGCTGTGCCTGGGAGGTCCCTGTCTCGAGATTTGATTTTCTTTATCTTTTGCTTCTCGCCCTATCCCCCTGTGTTTTGCAAGCGTTGGAATCTGCGATGACAATCGATGACATGGTGAGAGTTTCAAAGCAGCTGTCCTGTTCCACATTTGCTTCATCACTTATTGGTGAGAGAGCGCTGAGGTTTGTGTCTGCTGGTGGGAAGAAGAGCTCACTGACTTTGTCACCTGGTGATATGGGCCAGTTTGGGCTGTCCTGGGCCGGTGTTTGGCTAGCCTGGGCCGGTGTGGGCTAGACTGGGCCGGTGTGGGCTAGACTGGGCCGGTGTGGACTAGCCTGGGCCGGTGTGGGCTAGCCTGGGCCGGTGTGGGCTAGCCTGGGCCGGTGTGGGCTAGCCTGGGCCGGTGTGGGCTAGCCTGGGCCGGTGTGGGCTAGCCTGGGCCGGTGTGGGCTAGCCTGGGCCGGTGTGGGCTAGCCTGGGCCGGTGTGGGCTAGCCTGGGCCGGTGTGGGCTAGCCTGGGCCGGTGTGGACTAGACTGGGCCGGTGTGGACTAGACTGGGCCGGTGTGGGCTATCCTGGGCCGTTTGGGCTAGCCTGGGCCGGTGTGGGCTATCCTGGGCCGGTGTGGGCTATCCTGGGCCGGTGTGGGCTAGCCTGGGCCGGTGTGGACTAGCCTGGGCCGGTGTGGGCTATCCTGGGCCGTTTGGGCTATCCTGGGCCGGTGTGGACTAGCCTGGGCCGGTGTGGGCTAGCCTGGGCCGGCGTGGGCCAGCCTGGGCCGGCGTGGGCTAGCCTGGGCCGGTGTGGGCTATCCTGGGCCGGTGTGGACTAGCCTGGGCCGGTGTGGACTAGCCTGGGCCGGTGTGGGCTAGCCTGGGCCGGTGTGGGCTAGCCTGGGCCGGTGTGGGCTAGCCTGGGCCGGTGTGGGCTAGCCTGGGCCGGTGTGGGCTAGCCTGGGCCGGTGTGGGCTAGCCTGGGCCGGTGTGGGCTAGCCTGGGCCGGTGTGGGCTAGCCTGGGCCGGTGTGGGCTAGCCTGGGCCGGTGTGGGCTAGCCTGGGCCGGTGTGGGCTAGCCTGGGCCGGTGTGGGCTAGCCTGGGCCGGTGTGGGCTAGCCTGGGCCGGTGTGGGCTAGCCTGGGCCGGTGTGGGCTAGCCTGGGCCGGTGTGGGCTAGCCTGGGCCGGTGTGGGCTAGCCTGGGCCGGTGTGGGCTAGCCTGGGCCGGTGTGGGCTAGCCTGGGCCGGTGTGGGCTAGCCTGGGCCGGTGTGGGCTAGCCTGGGCCGGTGTGGGCTAGCCTGGGCCGGTGTGGGCTAGCCTGGGCCGGTGTGGGCTAGCCTGGGCCGGTGTGGGCTATCCTGGGCCGGTGTGGGCTATCCTGGGCCGGTGTGGGCTATCCTGGGCCGGTGTGGGCTAGCCTGGACCGGTGTGGGCTAGCCTGGGCCGGTGTGGACTAGCCTGGGCCGGTGTGGACTAGACTGGGCCGGTGTGGGCTATCCTGGGCCGTTTGGGCTAGCCTGGGCCGGTGTGGGCTATCCTGGGCCGGTGTGGGCTATCCTGGGCCGGTGTGGGCTAGCCTGGGCCGGTGTGGACTAGCCTGGGCCGGTGTGGGCTATCCTGGGCCGTTTGGGCTATCCTGGGCCGGTGTGGACTAGCCTGGGCCGGTGTGGGCTAGCCTGGGCCGGCGTGGGCCAGCCTGGGCCGGCGTGGGCCAGCCTGGGCCGGCGTGGGCTATCCTGGGCCGGCGTGGACTAGCCTGGGCCGGTGTGGACTAGCCTGGGCCGGTGTGGACTAGCCTGGGCCGGTGTGGGCTAGCCTGGGCCGGTGTGGGCTAGCCTGGGCCGGTGTGGGCTAGCCTGGGCCGGTGTGGGCTAGCCTGGGCCGGTGTGGGCTAGCCTGGGCCGGTGTGGGCTAGCCTGGGCCGGTGTGGGCTAGCCTGGGCCGGTGTGGGCTAGCCTGGGCCGGTGTGGGCTAGCCTGGGCCGGTGTGGACTAGCCTGGGCCGGCGTGGACTAGCCTGGACCGGCGTGGACTAGCCTGGGCCGGCGTGGGCTAGCCTGGGCCGGTGTGGACTATCCTGGGCCGGTGTGGGCTAGCCTGGGCCGTTTGGGCTAGCCTGGGCCGTTTGGGCTAGACTGGGCCGGTGTGGACTAGCCTGGGCTGGTGTGGACTAGCCTGGGCCGGTGTGGACTAGCCTGGGCCGTTTGGGCTAGCCTGGGCCGGTGTGGACTAGCCTGGGCCGGTGTGGACTAGCCTGGGCCGTTTGGGCTAGCCTGGGCCGTTTGGGCTAGACTGGGCCGGTGTGGACTAGCCTGGGCCGTTTGGGCTTCCTGGGCCGGTGTGGGCTAGACTGGGCCGGTGTGGGCTAGCCTGGGCCGGTGTGGGCTAGCCTGGGCCGGTGTGGTCTAGCCTGGGCCGGTGTGGGCTAGCCTGGGCCGTTTGGGCTAGCCTGGGCCGTTTGGGCTAGACTGGGCCGGTGTGGACTAGCCTGGGCTGGTGTGGACTAGCCTGGGCCGGTGTGGACTAGCCTGGGCCGTTTGGGCTAGCCTGGGCCGGTGTGGACTAGCCTGGGCCGGTGTGGACTAGCCTGGGCCGTTTGGGCTAGCCTGGGCCGTTTGGGCTAGACTGGGCCGGTGTGGACTAGCCTGGGCCGTTTGGGCTTCCTGGGCCGGTGTGGGCTAGACTGGGCCGGTGTGGGCTAGCCTGGGCCGGTGTGGGCTAGCCTGGGCCGGTGTGGTCTAGCCTGGGCCGGTGTGGGCTAGCCTGGGCCGGTGTGGGCTAGCCTGGGCCGGTGTGGGCTAGCCTGGGCCGGTGTGGACTAGCCTGGGCCGGTGTGGGCTAGCCTGGGCCGGTGTGGACTAGCCTGGGCCGGTGTGGACTAGCCTGGGCCGGTGTGGACTAGCCTGGACCGGCGTGGACTAGCCTGGGCCGGCGTGGACTAGCCTGGGCCGGTGTGGACTAGCCTGGACCGGCGTGGACTAGCCTGGGCCGGTGTGGGCTGTCCTGGGCCGGTGTGGACTAGCCTGGGCCGTTTGGGCTATCCTGGGCCGGTGTGGGCTAGACTGGGCCGGTGTGGGCTAGCCTGGGCCGGTGTGGGCTAGCCTGGGCCGGTGTGGGCTAGCCTGGGCCGGTGTGGGCTAGCCTGGGCCGGTGTGGGCTAGCCTGGGCCGGTGTGGGCTAGCCTGGGCCGGTGTGGGCTAGCCTGGGCCGGTGTGGGCTAGCCTGGGCCGGTGTGGACTAGCCTGGGCCGGCGTGGACTAGCCTGGACCGGCGTGGACTAGCCTGGGCCGGCGTGGGCTAGCCTGGGCCGGTGTGGACTATCCTGGGCCGGTGTGGGCTAGCCTGGGCCGTTTGGGCTAGCCTGGGCCGTTTGGGCTAGACTGGGCCGGTGTGGACTATCCTGGGCTGGTGTGGGCTAGCCTGGGCCGGTGTGGACTAGCCTGGGCTGGTGTGGACTAGCCTGGGCCGGTGTGGACTAGCCTGGGCCGTTTGGGCTAGCCTGGGCCGTTTGGGCTAGACTGGGCCGGTGTGGACTAGCCTGGGCCGTTTGGGCTTCCTGGGCCGGTGTGGGCTAGACTGGGCCGGTGTGGGCTAGCCTGGGCCGGTGTGGGCTAGCCTGGGCCGGTGTGGTCTAGCCTGGGCCGGTGTGGTCTAGCCTGGGCCGGTGTGGGCTAGCCTGGGCCGGTGTGGGCTAGCCTGGGCCGGTGTGGGCTAGCCTGGGCCGGTGTGGACTAGCCTGGGCCGGTGTGGGCTAGCCTGGGCCGGTGTGGACTAGCCTGGGCCGGTGTGGACTAGCCTGGGCCGGTGTGGACTAGCCTGGACCGGCGTGGACTAGCCTGGGCCGGCGTGGACTAGCCTGGGCCGGTGTGGACTAGCCTGGACCGGCGTGGACTAGCCTGGGCCGGTGTGGGCTGTCCTGGGCCGGTGTGGACTAGCCTGGGCCGTTTGGGCTATCCTGGGCCGGTGTGGGCTAGACTGGGCCGGTGTGGGCTAGCCTGGGCCGGTGTGGGCTAGCCTGGGCCGGTGTGGGCTAGCCTGGGCCGGTGTGGGCTAGCCTGGGCCGGTGTGGGCTAGCCTGGGCCGGTGTGGGCTAGCCTGGGCCGGTGTGGACTAGCCTGGGCCGGTGTGGGCTAGCCTGGGCCGGTGTGGACTAGCCTGGGCCGGTGTGGACTAGCCTGGGCCGGTGTGGACTAGCCTGGACCGGCGTGGACTAGCCTGGGCCGGCGTGGACTAACCTGGGCCGGCGTGGACTAGCCTGGACCGGCGTGGACTAGCCTGGGCCGGTGTGGGCTGTCCTGGGCCGGTGTGGGCAAGCCTGGGCCGGTGTGGACTATCCTGGGCCGTTTGGGCTAGACTGGGCCGGTGTGGACTAGCCTGGGCCGGTGTGGACTAGCCTGGGCCGGTGTGGGCAAGCCTGGGCCGGTGTGGGCTAGCCTGGGCCGGTGTGGGCTAGCCTGGGCCGGTGTGGACTATCCTGGGCCGTTTGGGCTAGCCTGGGCCGGTGTGGACTATCCTGGGCCGTTTGGGCTAGCCTGGGCCGGTTTGGACTAGCCTGGGCCGGTTTGGACTAGCCTGGGCCGGTGTGGACTAGCCTGGGCCGGTGTGGGCTAGCCTGGGCCGGTGTGGGCTAGCCTGGGCCGGTGTGGGCTAGCCTGGGCTGGCGTGGACTAGCCTGGGCCGGCGTGGGCTAGCCTGGGCCGGCGTGGGCTAGCCTGGGCCGGCGTGGACTAGCCTGGGCCGGCGTGGACTAGCCTGGGCCGGTGTGGACTAGCCTGGGCCGGTGTGGGCAAGCCTGGGCCGGTGTGGACTATCCTGGGCCGTTTGGGCTAGCCTGGGCCGGTGTGGGCTAGCCTGGGCCAGCGTGTGCTAGCCTGGGCCGGTGTGGGCTAGCCTGGGCCGGCGTGGACTAGCCTGGGCCGGCGTGGGCTAGCCTGGGCCGGCGTGGGCTAGCCTGGGCCGGCGTGGACTAGCCTGGGCCGGTGTGGACTAGCCTGGGCCGGTGTGGACTAGCCTGGGCCGGTGTGGGCAAGCCTGGGCCGGTGTGGACTATCCTGGGCCGTTTGGGCGAGCCTGGGCCGGTGTGGGCTAGCCTGGGCCAGCGTGGGCTAGCCTGGGCCGGTGTGGACTAGCCTGGGCCGGCGTGGACTAGCCTGGGCCGGCGTGGACTAGCCTGGGCCGGTGTGGGTAAGCATGGGCCGGTGTGGACTATCCTGGGCCGTTTGGGCTACCCTGGGCCGGTGTGGGCTAGCCTGGGCCGGTGTGGACTAGCCTGGGCCGGTGTGGGCTAGCCTGGGCCGTTTGGGCTAGACTGGGCTTCAGTGGACTAGCCTGGGCCGGCGTGGACTAGCCTGGGCCGGTGTGGGCTAGCCTGGGCCGGTGTGGGCTAGCCTGGGCCGGTGTGGGCTAGCCTGGGCCGGCGTGGGCTAGCCTGGGCCGGCGTGGGCTAGCCTGGGCCGGCGTGGGCTAGCCTGGGCCGGCGTGGGCTAGCCTGGGCCGGCGTGGGCTAGCCTGGGCCGGCGTGGGCTAGCCTGGGCCGGCGTGGGCTAGCCTGGGCCGGCGTGGGCTAGCTTGGGCCGGCGTGGACTAACCTGTGCCGGTGTGGACTAGCCTGGGCCGGTGTGGGCTAGCCTGGGCCGGTGTGGACTAGCCTGGGCTGGTGTGGACTAGCCTGGGCCGGTGTGGGCTATCCTGGGCCGGTGTGGACTAGCCTGGGCCGGTGTGGGCTAGCCTGGGCCGGTGTGGGCTAGCCTGGGCCGGCGTGGGCTAGCCTGGGCCGGTGTGGGCTAGCCTGGGCCGGTGTGGGCTAGCCTGGGCCGGTGTGGACTAGCCTGGGCCGGTGTGGACTATCCTGGGCCGGTGTGGACTATCCTGGGCCGGTGTGGTGGTGCTGGCCCGGTGTGGTGGTCGGGGCCCTCTGCTGGTTGGTGGGGTGGGGGTAGGGGTTTCCGGCAAACCTGGTCCTGCCTTGGGAGTAGCCTGGGCTTGTTGGACCAATGTGCCTGCCTTGGGGGGTGGCCTGGACCTGCTCACCTCCCCCGGCTTAGCAAGGGGTAGCCAGCCTTCGCCTTCTGGCACCACTCGACTGTGCCGGGGCTGTGGGGGGATGAGGTGGGGCTTCATGTTGTCTCGGGCAGCCAGGCCTGTGTCACACTGACCTCTGTCTGATTGTCTTTTGCAGCCTCGAGCCGTTGCTGGATTCCGAGGAACCGTTCGCTACGCATCAGTCAATGCCCACAAAAACCGAGTAAGGGAACTCCTTGAAGCTTTCCTGGGCCAGGGTGGGATGGATCAAGGATCCACAATTTAACTGAACCCCCAAGGCAACAATAGAGAGACGAGGGCTTGGTGTTGGGTGATAGGAAGTGCTGCTTCCACACGACCGACTGTGGAAGATGGTAATAAACTTGCAGAATGGGGATTAAGAAGTGTGGGAATGCAATAGTTAGCGGGGATTCAATTGTAATGAAATGAAATCATTTCATGATTTCAGGGGAATAGACAGGCGTTTCTGTGGCCGCAAACGAGACTCCAGGATGGTATGTTGCCTCCCTGGTGCCAGGGTCAGGGATGTCCCGGAGCAGGTAGAGGACATTCTGGAGGGTGAACAGCCAGTGGTGGTCGTGCACATCGGTACCAACGACTTAGGTTAAAAAAAAAAAGGATAAGGTCCTGAAAGCAGAATATCGGGAGTTAGGAAGGAAGTTGAGAAGTCAGACCTCAAAGATGCTGATTGCAGGATTACTCCCAGTACCACGTGCTAGTCAGAGTAGAAATGACAGGATACATAGGATGAATATGTGGCTGAAGGGATGGTGCCAGGGGGAGGGTTTCAGATTCCTGGGGCATTGGAACCGGTTCTTGGGGGAGGTGGGACCTGTACAAACTGGACGGGTTACAGCTGGGCAGGACTGGGACTGATGTCCCAGGGGGAGCATTTGCCAGAGTGGTTGGGGAGGGTTTAAACCAATTTGGCAGGGGGCTGGGAACATATGTAAGGATTCAGAGGAGGGGGAAACAAGGATAAGAACAAAAGACAGAAAGGGGACTAAGAAAAGTGAGAGGCAGCTAAAATAAGAGCCAGATTCAAGCAGGGCCACAGTGAAAAATATTGGAGCGAGACTAGTAATGTTAAAAAGACAAATATAAAGGCTTTGTGCCTTAACGCGCGGAGCATTCGCAATAAAGCGGATGAACCAATCGTGCAAATAGATGTAAAAGGGTATGATATAGCCGGGATTACGGAGACGTGGCTGCATGCTGACCAGGGAACTGAATATTCAGGGATATTGAGACAAAAAGGAAAAGGTGCTGGAGTTCACGGCTGGCTAAAGAGGAAATTAACACAATAGTGAGGGAGGATATTAGCTCTGACAATGTGGAATCTGTATGGGTCGAGCTGAGAAACTGCAAAGGGCAAAAAACGTTAGTGGGCATCGATTATAGACCCCAAAACTGCAGTGATGATGTTTGGAATGGCATTAAACAGGCAATTAGAGACACATGTGAGAAAGGGAACATCTGTAATGTGAGGTCACATCACTGATAAATGTGAGGTCATTCATTTTGGCAGGAATAACAGCAAACTTGACTCTGATTTAAATGGTAAAAACTTGCAGGATGCTGCTGTGCAGAGGGACCTGGGTGTGCTAGTGCATGATTCGCAAAAAGTTGGTTTACTGATGCAGCAGGTAATTAAGAAGGCAAATGGAATTTTTTCTTTCATTGCTAGAGGGATGGAGTTTAAGGCTAGGGAGGTTATGCTGCAACTGTATAGGGTGGTGGTGAGGCCACACCTGGAGTATTGTGTTCAGTTTTGGTCTCCTTACCTGAGAAAGGACGTACTGGCGCTGGAGGGAGTGCAGAGGAGATTCACTAGGTGGATTCTGGAGTTGAATCTGTGGAATCCCCTGCCAGAGAGACAGTTGAGTCTATCTCATTGAATGTTTCTAGGGAAAAGATAGATTTTTGAACAATAAAGGAATTAAAGGTTATGGTGAGCGGGTGGGTAAGTGGAGCTGAGTCCACAAAAAGATCAGCCATGATTTTGTTGAATGGCGGAGCAGACCCGAGGGGCCAGATGTGGTCGGCACGGCAGCACGGTAGTTAGCACTGTTGCTTCACAGCGCCAGGGTCCCAGGTTCGATTCCCGGCTTGGGTCACTGTCTGTGCGGAGTCTGCACGTTCTCCCCGTGACTGCGTGGGTTTCCTCCGGGTGCTCCGGTTTCCTCCCACAAGTCCCGAAAGACGTGCTGTTGGTGAATTGGACATTCTGAATTCTCCCTCTGTGACCCGAACAGGCGCCGGAATGTGGCGACGAGGGGATTTACACAGTAACCTCATTGCAGTGTTAGTGTAAGCCTACTTGTGACACTAATAATGATTATTATTATGGCCTACTCCTCCTAGTTCTTATGAATGTAGAAGGTATAATTAGTAAGTTTGCAAATTACACAAAAATTGGTGGTGTTGTTGACAATGAGGCGGATAGTCTCAGACAGCTACAGACTGATATTGATAAACTGGGAAGTTGGTACTTCTGGACTCTACTCCTGAGGCTGAGAGATCCCATTTGGAATATTGTGAGCAGTTTTTGTTCCCGTATCTAAGGAAGGATGTGCTGGCCTTGGAAAAGGTCCAGAGGAGGTTCACAAGAATGATCCCTGGAATAAAAAGCTTGTCAAATAAGGAGCAGTTGAGGTCTCTGGGTCTGTACTCATTGGAGTTTAGAAGGATGAGGGGAGATTCACTCCAGTAAAACATTTATGGAGATTTAAGTAGTCATTTAAAACATTTATTAACAAAAAAGAAAACTTAAAAACACATGATTACACTTACACAGTTAAAATTTGTCTTGCAGAACATTTCCCCAAATGATTTTTACTTGGTTGAAATGACAAATAAACACCTCTTTTGGCAACCGTCCCTATTGATATTTACTGTATATTAAAAAAACAGTAATAAGGCACCCAGTCTCCCAATAGGCAAGATAGGTCACAGGGCTTCTGCTGCTCTCACCCCGCTGTGGAGAGTTCCAAAATCTTTACAACATAACCCTGTGTTACAACATGAGAACCAGGAGCAGGAGTAGGCCATCTGACCCTCGAGCCTGCTCCACCATTCAATGAGATCATGGCTGATCTTTTGTGGACTCAGCTCCACTTTCCCGCCCGAACACCATAACCCTTAATCCCTTTATTCTTCAAAAAACTATCTATCTTTATCTTGAAAATATTTAATGAAGGAGCCTCTACTGCTTCACTGGGCAAGGAATTCCATAGATTCACAACCCTTTGGGTGAAGAAGTTCCTCCTAAACTCGGTCCTAAATCTGCTTCCCCTTGTTTTGAGGCTATGTCCCCTAGTTCTGCTTTCACCCGCCAGTGGAAACAACCTGCCCGCATCTATCCTATCTATTCCCTTCATAATTTTATATGTTTCTATAAGATCCCCCCTCATCCTTCTAAATTCCAACGAGTACAGTCCCAGTCTACTCAACCTCTCCTCGTAATCCAACCCCTTCAGCTCTGGGATTAACCTAGTGAATCTCCTCTGCACACCCTCCAGTGCCAGTACGTCCTTTCTCAGGTAAGGAGACTAAAACTGAACACAATACTCCAGGTGTGGCCTCACTAACACCCTATACAGTTGCAGCATAACCAGGGGCTGGTTTAGCACACTGGGCTAAATCGCTGGCTTTTAAAGCAGACCACGGCAGGCCAGCAGCACGGTTCAATTCCCGTACCAGCCTCCCCGAACAGGCGCCGGAATGTGGCGACTAGGGGCTTTTCACAGTAACTTCATTGAAGCCTACTTGTGACAATAAGCGATTTTCATTTCATTTTCATTTCACCTCCCTAGTCTTAAACTCCATCCCTCTAGCAATGAGGGACAAAACTCCGTTCACCTTCTTAATCACCTGTTGCACCGGTGTTCTAAAAACAACAGACCTCTTTCTGGGTTAGCTCTAACGGCTCACTGTACCTCCTCATAGACCTGACCCAGCACAAGGCTTCATCCTTAAACCATTGTTTACAATGTCTCTCTGAACTTGCCTATCCTTAAAATATAAAATTCTTCGATATTCTCTATTATACCCCTGCTCTTGGGTCAAATAAAACGTAACCTTTCCCACATGACACTGGTGAAACCACATTTGGAGTATTGTGTGCAGTTCTGGTCACCTCACTATAGGAAGGATGTGGAAGCATTGGAAAGGGTGCAAAGGAGATTTACCAGGATGCTGCCTGGTTTGCAGGATAGGTCTTATGAGGAAAGGTTGAGGGAGCTAGGGCTTTTCTCTTTGGAGCGGAGGAGGATGAGAGGCGACTTAATAGAGGTTTATAAGATGATGAGGGGGCTAGATAGAGTGGACGTTCAGAGACTATTTCCTCGGGTGGATGTAGCTGTTCCAAGGGGGCATAACTATAAGGTTATGGACTGGGACTGTACTCATTGGAGTTTAGAAGGATGCGGGGGGATCTTATTGAAACATATAAAATTATGAAGGGAATAGATAGGATAGATGCGGGCAGGTTGTTTCCACTGGTCGGGGAAAGCAGAACTAGGGGGCATAGTCTCAAAATAAGGGGAAGTAGATTTAGGACTGAGTTTAGGAGGAACTCCTTCACCCAAAGGGTTGTGAATCTATGGAATTCCTTGCCCAGTGAAGCAGTTGAGGCTCCTTCTTTAAACGTTTTTAAGAAAAAGATAGATACCTTTCTAAAGAATAAAGGGATTCGGGGATATGGTGTTCGGGCCGGAGAGTGGAGCTGAGTCCACAAAAGATCAGCCATGATCTCATTGAATGGCGGAGCAGGCTCGAGGGGCCAGATGGCCTACTCCTGTTCCTAGTTCTTATGTTCAGGGTGGGGGATATAGGAGGGATGTCCGAGGTAGGTTCTTTACTCAGAGAGTGGTTAGGATGTGGATAGTGGAGTCGGACACTTTAGGAACTTTCAAGCGGTTATTGGATAGGCACATGGAGCACACCAGAATGACAGGGAGTGGGATAGCTTGATCTTGGTTTCGGACAAAGCTCGGCACAACATCGAGGGCCGAAGGGCCTGTTCTGTGCTGTACTGTTCTATGTTCTATATGTTCACTTATGACGTTTCTTAAATTTTAAAACCCTTCAGTTACCTTTGGAATTTAACAACCAAAATCCAAACCCTTGCCTATCACCAAATGCAAATTTCAATCTGTTACTTAACTGAAATGAAATGAAAAAATGAAATGAAATGAAAATCGCTTATTGTCACAAGTAGGCTTCAAAGAAGTTACTGTGAAAAGCCCCTAGTCGCCACATTCCGGCACCTGTTCGGGGAGGCTGGTACGGGAATTGAACCGTGCTGCTGGCCTGCCTTGGTCTGCTTTCAAACCCCTGTGCTGAACCAGCCCTGTAGAACTGTAGAACTTTGGCCATATTCAGCTCAAGGGCCTGCTTTTCACACCTAGCCCCGTTGATTTTTAAACTCTGTCTTCAGTTTAATTAAATCACTCTCACCCACAGAGACACGCACAGGCCTGATTTGCAGAAGAATACAGTGTAATAGAGCGTGCTGATTGGACTAGACAGTGGCCAAAACACGGACTAGTATAATGCAGAGTCAGAGAGGCGGAGGGGAAGGAATGACCAGGGAAGGGGCAGTTCGGGGCCACGACAAGGTGTGATAATGATCGATTGTCACGTGTTTGATCCACAGGAGATGGGTCGACACGATGATCTCTGGTCACTTTTCTACATGTTGGTTGAGTTCGCGGTTGGTCAGCTGCCGTGGAGAAAAATAAAAGACAAGGTAAGTGATCCCAGGAGAGAGGAGAGGTGTATATGATGCCCCACTCAGCAACGAGGAATAAGATCCCCCCAATCAGAGACCAGGAATATAATCCCCAATCAGAGACCAGGAATATGATCCCTAATCAGAGACAGGTATATGATCCTCCAATCAGACACGAGAAATCTGACCCCCCCAATCAGAGACAGTTATATGACCCTCCAATCAGAGACGGGAAATATGACCCCCCAATCAGAGACAGGTATATGATCCCCCAATCAGAGACAGGTATATGATCCCCCAATCAGAGACAGTTATATGACCCTCCAATCAGAGACGGGAAATATGACCCCCCCAATCAGAGACAGGTATATGATCCCCCAATCAGAGACAGGTATATGATCCCCCAATCAGAGACAGGTATATGATTTCCCCAATTAGAGACGAGGTATATGATTCCCCCAATCAGAGACAGGTATATGATTCCCCAATCAGAGACAGGTATATGATCTCCCAATCAGAGACAGGTATATGATTCCCCCAATCAGAGACAGGTATATGATCCCCCAATCAGAGACAGGTATATGATCCCCCAATCAGAGACAGGTATATGATTCCCCAATCAGAGACAGGTATATGATCTCCCAATCAGAGACCAGGAATATGATTCCCCAATCAGAGACGAGGTATATGATCCTCCAATTCAGCTAAGAAGGGATTGATTAAGAATGGGTAAATAGAGTACAATAGACTTGCAGGAAACATATAAACTGACTAAAAGCTTCTATAGGTACACGAAGAGAAAAAGATTGGTGAAGACAAATGTAAGTCCATTCCAGTCAGAAACTAAATTTATAATGGGAGGGACAAAGAAATGGCTGAGCAACTAAATACATAGTTTGGATCTGTCTTCACAAAGGAGGGCACCGTAACGTACCCCGACTTCTCAACCTTACCCCTCGCCTGAGGTGTGATGATCCAGTGTCGGGCAACGACCATCTCGAACGAGAAGGGATCTAACAATCGCCCCTTGACATTCAATATCATTACCATCGCTGAATCCCCACATCAACAACCTGGGGGTTACCATCGACTAGATTCTGAATAATAATCTTTATTAGTGTCGGCTTACAGTAACACTGCAATGAAGTTACTGTGTAAATCCCCTCGTCGCCACATTCCGGCGCCTGTTCGGGTACACAGAGGGAGAATTCAGAATGTCCAATTCACCAACAGCATGTCTTTCGGGACTTGTGAGAGGAAACCGGAGCACCCGGAGGAAACCCACGCAGACACGGGGAGAACGTGCAGACTCCACACAGACAGTGACCCAAGCCGGGAATCGAACCCGCGACCCTGGAGCTGAACTGGATGAGTCTTATTAATACTGTGCCTACGAGAGCCGGTCAAAGGCTAGATATCCTAGTCAAGTAACTCACCTCCTGACCCCCCCCCCAAAGACTGTCAACCGGATACAAGGCACAAGTCAGGAGTGCGATGGAATACTCTCCACTTGCCTGGATGAGCGCAGCTCCAACAACACTCAAGAAGCTCAACACCATCGAGGACAAAGCAGCCCCGCTTGATTGCTCCCCTTCCACAAACATTCACTCCCTCCACCACCGACACACAGTGGCAGCCGTGTGTCCCATCTACAGGATGCACTGCAGTAACTCACCAAGGTTCCTTAGACAGCACCTTCCACCCCACGATCACTGCCATCTTGCAGGACAAGAGCAGCAGATACCTGGGAACCCCACCACCTGGAGGATACCTGGGAACCCCACCACCTGGAGGTTCCCCTCCCAGTCACTCACCACCCCGACTTGGAAATATATCGCCGCTCCTTCACTGTCGCTGGGGCAACATCCCGGAACTCCCTCCCTAACAGCACAGTGGGAGTTCAGAATCAAGATGTGCCTGTGCAGAGGGATCTGGGTGTCTTTGTTCATGAATCGCAGGAAGTCGGTGTGCAGGTCCAGCGTGTAATTAAAAAGGCAAATGGAATGTTGGCGTTTATTGCAAAAGGACTGGAGTAGAAAATTGGAGAAGTATTGTTGCAATTGTGTAGGGTGTTGGTGAGACCACATCTGGAGTATTGTGTCCAGTTTTGGTTTCCTTATTTGAGGACGGGTGTGGTGGGATTGGAGGCAGTTCAGAGGAGGGTCACCAGATTGGTTCCGGGGATGAAAGGGTTGACGTACGAGGAGAGATTAAACAGTTTGGGTTTATACCCGCTGGAGTTTAGAAGGATGAGGGGATCTGATCGCGATGTATAAAACACTAAAAGCGATTGATAAACGTAGACCAAATGTTTCCCCCTTACGGGACAATCTAGAACAAGAGGTCACAGATAAAGGTTGAGAGGTGGTAGATTTAGAACTGAGATGAGGAGGAACTACTTCTCGCAGAGGGTGGTGAATTTGTGGAACTCGCTGCCCCCATGGTGCGGGGGAATCTGAGTCATTAAATGGTTTCAAGAAGGAGATAGATATATTCCTGATTTTAAAAACAGGTTAAAGGGATAAGGGCACAGGCGGTGAAGTAGATTTGAGAGCAGGAAGCGATCAGCCAGGATCTGATTGAGTGGTGGAGCAGGGTCGAGGGTGAATTGCCGACTTCTCCTAATTCCTATGTTCCTGTGTACCTGCACCTCAGGGACTGCAGTGGTTCAAGAAGGCAGCTCACCACCACCTTCTAAAGGGCAGTTAGGGATGGGCAATAAATGCTGGCCTAACCAGCGACACCCACATCCCATAAATTAATATTTAAAAATGATTTGAGATGGACAGAAAACTGGTTGGCAGACAGGAAACAAAGAGTAGGAATTAACGGGTCTTTTTCAAATTGGCAGGCAGTGACCAGTGGGGTACCACAGGGATCGGTGCTATTCACAACATATATCAATGATTTAGATGAGGGAACAAAATGTCATCACTCTAACTTTGCAGATGGCACCAAGTTGGGCGGGAGGGTGAGCTGTGAGGAGGACGCAAAGATCCTTCAGTGTGAATTGGAAAAGTTGAGTGAGTGGGCAAATGGATGGCAGATGCAGCATAATGTGGATAAATGTGAGGTTAACTTGGGTAGCAAAAATGGGAAGGCAGATTATTATCTGAACGGCCATAAATTAGGAGAGGGGAGTGTGCAGCAGGACCTGGGTATCTTCGTACACCAGTCACTGAAGGTAAGCGTGCAGGTGCAGCATGGTGGATGCAGCCTTGGAGGGTCAAAGGGCCTGTTCCTGTGCTGTAATTGTCTGTTCTTTGATATGGGGGAAAGCGGGACTAGGCTATGAAGTTCGATGACCAGCCATGAGCAGAATGAATGGCGGAGTGGGCTTGAAGTGCCTCCTCCTGCTCCTATTTTCTATCTTTCTAATTGCTTAATTACTCTGCCATTTCCTTATTCTCGATTATAAATTCTCCTGATTCGGACTGTAAGGGACGTACAATTGTCATCACTAATCTTTTTCTTTTGTACACCTATAGAAGCTTTTACAATCTGCTTTTAAGTTACTTGCAAGTTTACTCTCGTACACTATTTTTCTCTCTCGATCAGTCTCTTTGTCCTCCTTTGCTGAATTCGAAACTGTTCCCAATTCTCAGCCTTGTACTGTTTCCAGCAACTTTATCTGACTCCCCTTTGGATCGAATATTGTCCTTAATTTCTTTTGTTCGCCCTGGTTGGGCCAATTTTCCTGTTGTGTTTTTGCACTCGGAATGAATGTGTAATGTTGCAATCCGTACATTAGTTCCTTAAATATCAGTCATTGCTTGTCCACCGCCATGCCTTTTATTGAAGTTCCTCAATCTATCCTGGCCAACTCGCACCTCGCAGCTTTCTTTGTTTAGATTTAGGACCTCAGTTTTAGATCAGATTTCTTCACTTTCCATCCTAACGAGGAATTCCATCATGTTATGGTCACTATTCCCGAAAGGAATCGACACAACAAGATTAATTAATCCCTTCCCTTTGCACAATACAAAACCAAGGGTAGAGTGTTCCCCAGTTGGTTCCTCGACGTACTGGTCCCAATAAAGCATCTCTCACAAACCCCAGGAATTCAGCTGCCAAAGCATTGTTGCTAATTTGGTTTGTCCAAACTATATGTAGATTAAAGTCACCCATGATTACTGTAGCACCCTTGTTATATACGTCTCTAACTTCCTGTTTACTGCCATTCCCTACCTTGCCACTACTGTTTGGAGGCCGTCAGACAGCTCCCACTAATGTTTACCTCCCCGTGTTGCTTCTTAGCTCCACTCAAACTGATTCCACATCTCGATTTTCTGAACCAATATTCTCACTATTCTGATTTCATCCATAACGAACAACCCCACCATACCTCCTTTTCCTTTTTGTCTGTCCTCCCTAAATATCAAATGCCCTTGGATGTTCAGTTCCCAGCCTTGGTCACCCTGCAGCCATGTCTCGATCCGATTGTACCCGTTGGCATCTATATGTGCCGTTCATTCATCTACCTTATTGTGAATACTCCGTGCATTCAGATGCAGTTCTTTTATATTTGTCTTGAACTTTTTTTTTTGTGGTATGCCCCTACCGTGGGCAGCACGGTAGCACGGTGGTTAGCACAGTTCCTTTACAGCTCCAGGGTCCCAGGTTCGATTCCCGGCTTGGGTCACTGTCTGTGTGGAGTCTGCACGTTCTCCCCGTGTGTGCGGGGGTTTCCTCCGGGTGCTCCGGTTTCCCCCCACAGTCCAAAGATGTGCAGGTTAGGTGAAGTGGCCAATGATAAATTGTCCTTAGTGTCCAAAAAAGGTGAGGTGGGGTTACTGGATTACAGGGATAGGGTGGAGGCATGGCCTTAAGTAGGGTGCTCTTTCCAAGAGCCGGTACAGACTCGATGGGCCGAATGGCCTCTTTCTGCACTGTAAATTCTATGATTCTCCACTGGTTTAGGCTATGTTCAGGACAGTAGAAATATTCAGCAAGCCCTACAGACAAAGGCAGCTGTTGCTCTTTCTCAGGAAAGATAGAAAAGGAAAAGATTAACTGTCTCCCTCCTCACCGAACTCCCTCAGCCCCCAAACTCCAACTCTCACACTCTACTGCAGTCCCAGCAGCACTCCCTCAGTCCCCAAACTCCAACTCTCGCACACTACTGCAGTCCCAGCAGCACTCCCTCAGTCCCCAAACTCCAACTCTCACACTCTACTGCAGTCCCAGCAGCACTCCCTCAGTCACCAAACACCAACTCTCACACACTACTGCAGTCCCAGCAGCACTCCCTCAGTCCCCAAACTCCAACTCTCACACTCTACTGCAGTCCCAGCAGCACTCCCTCAGTCCCCAAACTCCAACTCTCACACTCTACTGCAGTCCCAGCAGCACTCCCTCAGTCACCAAACTCCAACTCTCACACCCTACTGCAGTCCCAGCAGCACTCCCTCAGTCACCAAACTCCAACTCTCACACTCTACTGCAGTCCCAGCAGCACTCCCTCAGTCACCAAACTCCAACTCTCACACTCTACTGCAGTCCCAGCAGCGCTCCCTCAGTCACCAAACTCCAACTCTCACACTCTACTGCAGTCCCAGCAGCACTCCCTCAGTCCCCAAACTCCAACTCTCGCACACTACTGCAGTCCCAGCAGCACTCCCTCAGTCCCCAAACTCCAACTCTCACACACTACTGCAGTCCCAGCAGCACTCCCTCAGTCCCCAAACTCCAACTCTCACACTCTACTGCAGTCCCAGCAGCACTCCCTCAGTCCCCAAACTCCAACTCTCACACACTACTGCAGTCCCAGCAGCACTCCCTCAGTCACCAAACTCCAACTCTCACACTCTACTGCAGTCCCAGCAGCAGTCCCTCAGTCACCAAACCCCAACTCTCACACACTACTGCAGTCCCAGCAGCACTCCCTCAGTCACCAAACTCCAACTCTCACACTCTACTGCAGTCCCAGCAGCACTCCCTCAGTCACCAAACTCCAACTCTCACACTCTACTGCAGTCCCAGCAGCGCTCCCTCAGTCACCAAACTCCAACTCTCACACTCTACTGCAGTCCCAGCAGCACTCCCTCAGTCACCAAACTCCAACTCTCACACACTACTGCTGTCCCAGCAGCACTCCCTCAGTCACCAAACTCCAACTCTCACACTCTACTGCAGTCCCAGCAGCACTCCCTCAGTCACCAAACTCCAACTCTCACACTCTACTGCAGTCCCAGCAGCGCTCCCTCAGTCACCAAACTCCAACTCTCACACTCTACTGCAGTCCCAGCAGCGCTCCCTCAGTCACCAAACTCCAACTCTCACACTCTACTGCAGTCCCAGCAGCACTCCCTCAGTCCCCAAACTCCAACTCTCTCACCCTACTGCAGTCCCAGCAGCACTCCCTCAGTCACCAAACTCCAACTCTCACACTCTACTGCAGTCCCAGCAGCGCTCCCTCAGTCACCAAACTCCAACTCTCACACTCTACTGCAGTCCCAGCAGCACTCCCTCAGTCCCCAAACTCCAACTCTCACACACTACTGCAGTCTCAGCAGCACTCCCTCAGTCCCCAAACTCCAACTCTCACACACTACTGCAGTCCCAGCAGCACTCCCTCAGTCACCAAACTCCAACCCTCACACTCTACTGCAGTCCCAGCAGCACTCCCTTAGTCCCCAAACTCCAACTCTCACACACTACTGCAGTCCCAGCAGCACTCCCTCAGTCCCCAAACTCCAACTCTCACACACTACTGCAGTCCCAGCAGCACTCCCTCAGTCCCCAAACTCCAACTCTCACACACTACTGCAGTCCCAGCAGCACTCCCTCAGTCACCAAACTCCAACTCTCACACTCTACTGCAGTCCCAGCAGCACTCCCTCAGTCCCCAAACTCCAACTCTCACACTCTACTGCAGTCCCAGCAGCACTCCCTCAGTCACCAAACTCCAACTCTCCCACACTACTGCAGTCCCAGCAGCACTCCCTCAGTCCCCAAACTCCAACTCTCACACTCTACTGCAGTCCCAGCAGCACTCCCTCAGTCCCCAAACTCCAACTCTCACACACTACTGCAGTCCCAGCAGCACTCCCTCAGTCACCAAACTCCAACTCTCACACACTACTGCAGTCCCAGCAGCACTCCCTCAGTCCCCAAACTCCAACTCTCACACACTACTGCTGTCCCAGCAGCACTCCCTCAGTCCCCAAACTCCAACTCTCACACTCTACTGCAGTCCCAGCAGCACTCCCTCAGTCACCAAACCCCAACTCTCACACACTACTGCAGTCCCAGCAGCACTCCCTCAGTCACCAAACTCCAACTCTCACACACTACTGCTGTCCCAGCAGCACTCCCTCAGTCACCAAACTCCAACTCTCACACTCTACTGCAGTCCCAGCAGCACTCCCTCAGTCACCAAACTCCAACTCTCACACTCTACTGCAGTCCCAGCAGCGCTCCCTCAGTCACCAAACTCCAACTCTCACACTCTACTGCAGTCCCAGCAGCGCTCCCTCAGTCACCAAACTCCAACTCTCACACTCTACTGCAGTCCCAGCAGCACTCCCTCAGTCCCCAAACTCCAACTCTCTCACCCTACTGCAGTCCCAGCAGCACTCCCTCAGTCACCAAACTCCAACTCTCACACTCTACTGCAGTCCCAGCAGCACTCCCTCAGTCCCCAAACTCCAACTCTCACACACTACTGCTGTCCCAGCAGCACTCCCTCAGTCCCCAAACTCCAACTCTCACACTCTACTGCAGTCCCAGCAGCACTCCCTCAGTCACCAAACTCCAACTCTCACACTCTACTGCAGTCCCAGCAGCACTCCCTCAGTCCCCAAACTCCAACCCTCACACTACTGCAGTCCCAGCAGCACTCCCTCAGTCACCAAACTCCAACTCTCACACTCTACTGCAGTCTCAGCAGCACTCCCTCAGTCACCAAACCCCAACCCTCACACACTACTGCAGTCCCAGCAGCACTCCCTCAGTCCCCAAACTCCAACTCTCACACTCTACTGCAGTCCCAGCAGCACTCCCTCAGTCCCCAAACTCCAACTCTCACACTCTACTGCTGTCCCAGCAGCACTCCCTCAGTCCCCAAACTCCAACTCTCACACTCTACTGCAGTCCCAGCAGCACTCCCTCAGTCACCAAACTCCAACTCTCACACTCTACTGCAGTCCCAGCAGCACTCCCTCAGTCCCCAAACTCCAACTCTCACACTCTACTGCAGTCCCAGCAGCACTCCCTCAGTCACCAAACTCCAACTCTCACACTCTACTGCAGTCCCAGCAGCACTCCCTCAGTCCCCAAACTCCAACTCTCACACACTACTGCAGTCCCAGCAGCACTCCCTCAGTCCCCAAACTCCAACTCTCACACTCTACTGCAGTCCCAGCAGCACTCCCTCAGTCCCCAAACTCCAACTCTCACACTCTACTGCAGTCCCAGCAGCACTCCCTCAGTCCCCAAACTCCAACTCTCACACCCTACTGCAGTCCCAGCAGCACTCCCACAGTCACCAAACTCCAATTCTCACACACTACTGCAGTCCCAGCAGCACTCCCTCAGTCACCAAACTCCAACTCTCACACTCTACTGCAGTCCCAGCAGCACTCCCTCAGTCCCCAAACTCCAACTCTCACACTCTACGGCAGTCCCAGCAGCACTCCCTCAGTCACCAAACACCAACTCTCACACTCTACTGCAGTCCCAGCAGCACTCCCTCAGTCACCAAACTCCAACTCTCACCCACTACTGCAGTCCCAGCAGCACTCCCTCAGTCACCAAACTCCAACTCTCACACACTACTGCAGTCCCAGCAGCACTCCCTCAGTCACCAAACTCCAACTCTCACACACTACTGCAGTCCCAGCAGCACTCCCTCAGTCCCCAAACTCCAACTCTCACACACTACTGCAGTCCCAGCAGCACTCCCTCAGTCACCAAACTCCAACTCTCACACTCTACTGCAGTCCCAGCAGCACTCCCTCAGTCACCAAACTCCAACTCTCACACACTACTGCTGTCCCAGCAGCACTCCCTCAGTCACCAAACACCAACTCTCACACTCTACTGCAGTCCCAGCAGCACTCCCTCAGTCCCCAAACTCCAACTCTCACACACTACTGCAGTCCCAGCAGCACTCCCTCAGTCACCAAACTCCAACTCTCACACTCTACTGCAGTCCCAGCAGCACTCCCTCAGTCACCAAACTCCAACTCTCTCACACTACTGCAGTCCCAGCAGCACTCCCTCAGTCCCCAAACTCCAACTCTCACACTCTACTGCAGTCCCAGCAGCACTCCCTCAGTCCCCAAACTCCAACTCTCACACACTACTGCAGTCCCAGCAGCACTCCCTCAGTCACCAAACTCCAACTCTCACACCCTACTGCAGTCCCAGCAGCACTCCCTCAGTCACCAAACTCCAACTCTCACACTCTACTGCAGTCCCAGCAGCACTCCCTCAGTCCCCAAACTCCAACTCTCACACTCTACTGCAGTCCCAGCAGCACTCCCTCAGTCACCAAACTCCAACTCTCACACACTACTGCAGTCCCAGCAGCACTCCCTCAGTCCCCAAACTCCAACTCTCACACTCTACTGCAGTCCCAGCAGCACTCCCTCAGTCACCAAACTCCAACTCTCACACCCTACTGCAGTCCCAGCAGCACTCCCTCAGTCACCAAACTCCAACTCTCACACTCTACTGCAGTCCCAGCAGCACTCCCTCAGTCCCCAAACTCCAACTCTCACACTCTACTGCAGTCCCAGCAGCACTCCCTCAGTCACCAAACTCCAACTCTCACACTCTACTGCAGTCCCAGCAGCACTCCCTCAGTCCCCAAACTCCAACTCTCACACTCTACTGCAGTCCCAGCAGCACTCCCTCAGTCACCAAACCCCAACTCTCATACACTACTGCAGTCCCAGCAGCACTCCCTCAGTCACCAAACTCCAACTCTCACACCCTACTGCTGTCCCAGCAGTACTCCCTCAGTCCCCAAACTCCAACTCTCACACACTACTGCAGTCCCAGCAGCACTCCCTCAGTCCCCAAACTCCAACTCCCACACACTACTGCAGTCCCAGCAGCACTCCCTCAGTCACCAAACTCCAACTCACACCCTACTGCTGTCCCAGCAGCACTCCCTCAGTCCCCAAACTCCAACTCTCACACACTACTGCAGTCCCAGCAGCACTCCCTCAGTCACCAAACTCCAACTCTCACACCCTACTGCAGTCCTAGCAGCACTCCCTCAGTCCCCAAACTCCAACTCTCACACACTACTGCAGTCCCAGCAGCACTCCCTCAGTCACCAAACTCCAACTCTCACACACTACTGCAGTCCCAGCAGCACTCCCTCAGTCACCAAACTCCAACTCTCACACTCTACTGCAGTCCCAGCAGCACTCCATCAGTCCCCAAACTCCAACTCTCGCACACTACTGCAGTCCCAGCAGCACTTCCTCAGTCCCCAAACTCCAACTCTCACACACTACTGCAGTCCCAGCAGCACTCCCTCAGTCACCAAACCCCAACTCTCACACTCTACTGCAGTCCCAGCAGCACTCCCTCAGTCCCCAAACTCCAACTCTCACACACTACTGCAGTCCCAGCAGCACTCCCTCAGTCACCAAACTCCAACTCTCACACTCTACTGCAGTCCCAGCAGCACTCCCTCAGTCCCCAAACTCCAACTCTCACACTCTACTGCAGTCCCAGCAGCACTCCCTCAGTCCCCAAACTCCAACTCTCTCAGTCTACTGCAGTCCCAGCAGCACTCCCTCAGTCCCCAAACTCCAACTCTCCCACACTACTGCAGTCCCAGCAGCACTCCCTCAGTCACCAAACTCCAACTCTCTCACACTACTGCAGTCCCAGCAGCACTCCCTCAGTCCCCAAACTCCAACTCTCTCACTCTACTGCAGTCGCAGCAGCACTCCCTCAGTCCCCAAACTCCAACTCTCACACACTACTGCAGTCCCAGCAGCACTCCCTCAGTCCCCAAACTCCAAATCTCACACACTACTGCAGTCCCAGCAGCACTCCCTCAGTCCCCAAACTCCAACTCTCACACTCTACTGCAGTCCCAGCAGCACTCCCTCAGTCCCCAAACTCCAACTCTCTCAGTCTACTGCAGTCCCAGCAGCACTCCCTCAGTCCCCAAACTCCAACTCTCCCACACTACTGCAGTCCCAGCAGCACTCCCTCAGTCACCAAACTCCAACTCTCTCACACTACTGCAGTCCCAGCAGCACTCCCTCAGTCCCCAAACTCCAACTCTCTCACTCTACTGCAGTCGCAGCAGCACTCCCTCAGTCCCCAAACTCCAACTCTCCCACACTTCTGCAGTCCCAGCAGCACTCCCTCAGTCACCAAACTCCAACTCTCTCACACTACTGCAGTCCCAGCAGCACTCCCTCAGTCCCCAAACTCCAACTCTCTCACTCTACTGCAGTCGCAGCAGCACTCCCTCAGTCCCCAAACTCCAACTCTCACACACTACTGCAGTCCCAGCAGCACTCCCTCAGTCACCAAACACCAACTCTCACACTCTACTGCAGTCCCAGCAGCACTCCCTCAGTCACCAAAGTCCAACTCTCACACACTACTGCAGTCCCAGCAGCACTCCCTCAGTCACCAAACTCCAACTCTCACACTCTACTGCAGTCCCAGCAGCACTCCCTCAGTCCCCAAACTCCAACTCTCACACTCTACTGCAGTCCCAGCAGCACTCCCTCAGTCCCCAAACTCCAACTCTCTCAGTCTACTGCAGTCCCAGCAGCACTCCCTCAGTCCCCAAACTCCAACTCTCCCACACTACTGCAGTCCCAGCAGCACTCCCTCAGTCCCCAAACTCCAACTCTCACACTCTACTGCAGTCCCAGCAGCACTCCCTCAGTCCCCAAACTCCAACTCTCCCACACTACTGCAGTCCCAGCAGCACTCCCTCAGTCCCCAAACTCCAACTCTCGCACACTACTGCAGTCCCAGCAGCACTCCCTCAGTCCCCAAACTCCAACTCTCCCACACTACTGCAGTCCCAGCAGCACTCCCTCAGTCACCAAACTCCAACTCTCACACACTACTGGAGTCCCAGCAGCACTCCCTCAGTCCCCAAACTCCAACTCTCACACACTACTGCAGTCCCAGCAGCACTCCCTCAGTCCCCAAACTCCAACTCTCACACTCTACTGCAGTCCCAGCAGCACTCCCTCAGTCACCAAACTCCAACTCTCACACACTACTGCAGTCCCAGCAGCACTCCCTCAGTCCCCAAACTCCAACTCTCACACTCTACTGCAGTCCCAGCAGCACTCCCTCAGTCACCAAACTCCAACTCTCACACACTACTGCATCCCAGCAGCACTCCCTCAGTCCCCAAACTCCAACTCTCACACTCTACTGCAGTCCCAGCAGCACTCCCTCAGTCACCAAACTCCAACTCTCACACACTACTGCAGTCCCAGCAGCACTCCCTCAGTCCCCAAACTCCAACTCTCACACTCTACTGCAGTCCCAGCAGCACTCCCTCAGTCACCAAACTCCAACTCTCACACCCTACTGCAGTCCCAGCAGCACTCCCTCAGTCACCAAACTCCAACTCTCACACTCTACTGCAGTCCCAGCAGCACTCCCTCAGTCCCCAAACTCCAACTCTCACACTCTACTGCAGTCCCAGCAGCACTCCCTCAGTCACCAAACTCCAACTCTCACACTCTACTGCAGTCCCAGCAGCACTCCCTCAGTCCCCAAACTCCAACTCTCACACTCTACTGCAGTCCCAGCAGCACTCCCTCAGTCACCAAACCCCAACTCTCATACACTACTGCAGTCCCAGCAGCACTCCCTCAGTCACCAAACTCCAACTCTCACACCCTACTGCTGTCCCAGCAGTACTCCCTCAGTCCCCAAACTCCAACTCTCACACACTACTGCAGTCCCAGCAGCACTCCCTCAGTCCCCAAACTCCAACTCCCACACACTACTGCAGTCCCAGCAGCACTCCCTCAGTCACCAAACTCCAACTCACACCCTACTGCTGTCCCAGCAGCACTCCCTCAGTCCCCAAACTCCAACTCTCACACACTACTGCAGTCCCAGCAGCACTCCCTCAGTCACCAAACTCCAACTCTCACACCCTACTGCAGTCCTAGCAGCACTCCCTCAGTCCCCAAACTCCAACTCTCACACACTACTGCAGTCCCAGCAGCACTCCCTCAGTCACCAAACTCCAACTCTCACACACTACTGCAGTCCCAGCAGCACTCCCTCAGTCACCAAACTCCAACTCTCACACTCTACTGCAGTCCCAGCAGCACTCCATCAGTCCCCAAACTCCAACTCTCGCACACTACTGCAGTCCCAGCAGCACTTCCTCAGTCCCCAAACTCCAACTCTCACACACTACTGCAGTCCCAGCAGCACTCCCTCAGTCACCAAACCCCAACTCTCACACTCTACTGCAGTCCCAGCAGCACTCCCTCAGTCCCCAAACTCCAACTCTCACACACTACTGCAGTCCCAGCAGCACTCCCTCAGTCACCAAACTCCAACTCTCACACTCTACTGCAGTCCCAGCAGCACTCCCTCAGTCCCCAAACTCCAACTCTCACACTCTACTGCAGTCCCAGCAGCACTCCCTCAGTCCCCAAACTCCAACTCTCTCAGTCTACTGCAGTCCCAGCAGCACTCCCTCAGTCCCCAAACTCCAACTCTCCCACACTACTGCAGTCCCAGCAGCACTCCCTCAGTCACCAAACTCCAACTCTCTCACACTACTGCAGTCCCAGCAGCACTCCCTCAGTCCCCAAACTCCAACTCTCTCACTCTACTGCAGTCGCAGCAGCACTCCCTCAGTCCCCAAACTCCAACTCTCACACACTACTGCAGTCCCAGCAGCACTCCCTCAGTCCCCAAACTCCAAATCTCACACACTACTGCAGTCCCAGCAGCACTCCCTCAGTCCCCAAACTCCAACTCTCACACTCTACTGCAGTCCCAGCAGCACTCCCTCAGTCCCCAAACTCCAACTCTCTCAGTCTACTGCAGTCCCAGCAGCACTCCCTCAGTCCCCAAACTCCAACTCTCCCACACTACTGCAGTCCCAGCAGCACTCCCTCAGTCACCAAACTCCAACTCTCTCACACTACTGCAGTCCCAGCAGCACTCCCTCAGTCCCCAAACTCCAACTCTCTCACTCTACTGCAGTCGCAGCAGCACTCCCTCAGTCCCCAAACTCCAACTCTCCCACACTTCTGCAGTCCCAGCAGCACTCCCTCAGTCACCAAACTCCAACTCTCTCACACTACTGCAGTCCCAGCAGCACTCCCTCAGTCCCCAAACTCCAACTCTCTCACTCTACTGCAGTCGCAGCAGCACTCCCTCAGTCCCCAAACTCCAACTCTCACACACTACTGCAGTCCCAGCAGCACTCCCTCAGTCACCAAACACCAACTCTCACACTCTACTGCAGTCCCAGCAGCACTCCCTCAGTCACCAAAGTCCAACTCTCACACACTACTGCAGTCCCAGCAGCACTCCCTCAGTCACCAAACTCCAACTCTCACACTCTACTGCAGTCCCAGCAGCACTCCCTCAGTCCCCAAACTCCAACTCTCACACTCTACTGCAGTCCCAGCAGCACTCCCTCAGTCCCCAAACTCCAACTCTCTCAGTCTACTGCAGTCCCAGCAGCACTCCCTCAGTCCCCAAACTCCAACTCTCCCACACTACTGCAGTCCCAGCAGCACTCCCTCAGTCCCCAAACTCCAACTCTCACACTCTACTGCAGTCCCAGCAGCACTCCCTCAGTCCCCAAACTCCAACTCTCCCACACTACTGCAGTCCCAGCAGCACTCCCTCAGTCCCCAAACTCCAACTCTCGCACACTACTGCAGTCCCAGCAGCACTCCCTCAGTCCCCAAACTCCAACTCTCCCACACTACTGCAGTCCCAGCAGCACTCCCTCAGTCACCAAACTCCAACTCTCACACACTACTGGAGTCCCAGCAGCACTCCCTCAGTCCCCAAACTCCAACTCTCACACACTACTGCAGTCCCAGCAGCACTCCCTCAGTCCCCAAACTCCAACTCTCACACTCTACTGCAGTCCCAGCAGCACTCCCTCAGTCACCAAACTCCAACTCTCACACACTACTGCAGTCCCAGCAGCACTCCCTCAGTCCCCAAACTCCAACTCTCACACTCTACTGCAGTCCCAGCAGCACTCCCTCAGTCACCAAACTCCAACTCTCACACACTACTGCATCCCAGCAGCACTCCCTCAGTCCCCAAACTCCAACTCTCACACTCTACTGCAGTCCCAGCAGCACTCCCTCAGTCACCAAACTCCAACTCTCACACACTACTGCAGTCCCAGCAGCACTCCCTCAGTCCCCAAACTCCAACTCTCACACTCTGCTGCAGTCCCTGCGCACTCCCTCAGTCCCCAAACTCCAACTCTCACACTCTACTGCAGTCCCAGCAGCACTCCCTTAGTCCCCAAACTCCAACTCTCTCACTCTACTGCAGTCCCAGCAGCACTCCCTCAGTCCCCAAACTCCAACTCTCACACTCTACTGCAGTCCCAGCAGCACTCCCTCAGTCCCCAAACTCCAACTCTCACACTCTACTGCAGTCCCAGCAGCACTCCCTCAGTCCCCAAACTCCAACTCTCACACTCTATTGCAGTCCCAGCAGCACTCCCTCAGTCCCCAAACTCCAATTCTCACACTCTACTGCAGTCCCAGCAGCACTCCCTCAGTCACCAAACTCCAACTCTCACACTCTACTGCAGTCCCAGCAGCACTCCCTCAGTCACCAAACTCCAACTCTCACACACTACTGCAGTCCCAGCAGCACTCCCTCAGTCACCAAACTCCAACTCTCACACTCTACTGCAGTCCCAGCAGCACTCCCTCAGTCCCCAAACTCCAACTCTCACACTCTACTGCAGTCCCAGCAGCACTCCCTCAGTCCCCAAACTCCAACTCTCACACACTACTGCAGTCCCAGCAGCACTCCCTCAGTCCCCAAACTCCAACTCTCACACACTACTGCAGTCCCAGCAGCACTCCCTCAGTCCCCAAACTCCAACTCTCACACTCTACTGCAGTCCCAGCAGCACTCCCTCAGTCCCCAAACTCCAACTCTCACACACTACTGCAGTCCCAGCAGCACTCCCTCAGTCCCCAAACTCCAACTCTCACACTCTACTGCAGTCCCAGCAGCACTCCCTCAGTCCCCAAACTCCAACTCTCACACCCTACTGCTGTCCCAGCAGCACTCCCTCAGTCCCCAAACTCCAACTCTCACACTCTACTGCAGTCCTTGCCCACTCCATTGCTGGCTAAACCAGGGTCGCCTGGCGACGGTGTGCGTGGATTTCTATATCTGAATCGTCATTTGTGCTCATGCCTTTTACTCTAATTGCAGGAACAGGTTGGACTCATTAAGGAGAAGTACGATCACCGAATGCTGCTGAAACATATGCCATCTGAATTTCAGAGTTTCCTCGATCATGTTTTGGCTCTCGATTACTTTACCAAACCAGATTACCAGGTATATAGAATCACCCTGTTCGTATTGTGCGTGGGGAAGGGGAGGGAATGGAGGGTCTCGTCAGGCCAAATGAGGTGGGAGGGTGAAGGGGGGGGGGGAGTGAGGGGATGGGGAGTGCGGAGGGAGTCACCTGCTCCTCAGGAAGAGGCCTTCAGCTCATCGTCCCTGTGGTGCCCATCAAGCCCATTTCCCACCTCTCCTTCCGTAGCTTGGTGTGTTAAGACGTTTCAAGTGCTCGTCTAAATTCTTGTTGAATGCTCTGAGGGTCTCTGCCTCCACCACCCTTTCAGGCAGCGAGTTCCACGCTCCCAACCCCCCTCTGGGTGAAAAGGTTTTACTCACACCCCCTCTAAACCTCCTGCCCTCACCTTAAATCTCAGCCCCCTGGTCATTGGCCTCTCTACCAAGTGGGAAATGTCTTCCTCTCCAACCTATCTTCAAAATATTCACACCTCAGTCAGGTCCTCCTTCATGTGCTCAACGCCAAGGAAAACAACCCCAGTCTAACTAGCCGCTCCTGCATCACTGAAACCTTCCATCCCAAGGCAGCATCCTGGTGAATCTCCTTTGCACGCTCTGCAGTGCAATCACGTCCTTCCTATTGTGTGGTGACCAGAACTGTACACCTCACCAGCTCCAGCACAACCTCCCTGCTCTTAACCTCGAGTCCCTGCAGTGCAAAAGGAGACCACTCACCCATCGAGTCTATACTGACCCTCTGAAAGAGCACCCTGCCTAGGCGCACTCCCCCACCGTATCCTGCAACCACATCTAACCTGCACATCTCTGGAAATGGCAATTTAGCATGGCCAACCCATCTGACCTGCACGTTTTTGGACTGTGGGAGGAAACTGGAGCATCTCGTGGAAACACACATAGGCACAGGAAGAAACTGTAAACTCCACACTGACAGTCACCCAAAGCTGGAAGTGAACCCGGGTCTCTGGTACTGTGAGACAGCAGTGTTAACCCGGGTCCCTGGCACTGTGAGACAGCAGTGTTAACCCGGGTCCCTGGCACTGTGAGACAGCAGTGTTAACCCGGGTCCCTGGCACTGTGAGACAGCAGTGTTAACCCGGGTCCCTGGCACTGTGAGACAGCAGTGTTATCCCGGGTCACTGGCACTGCGAGACAGCAGTGTTAACCCAGGTGCCTGGCACTGTGAGACAGCAGTGTTAACCCAGGTCCCTGGCTCTGTGAGACAGCAGTGTTAACCCGGGTCCCTGGCACTGTGAGACAGCAGTGTTAACCCAGGTCCCTGTCCCTGTGAGACAGCAGTGTTAACCCAGGTCCCTGGCACTGTGAGACAGCAGTGTTAACCCGGGTACCTGGCACTGTGAGACAGCAGTGTTAACCCGGGTCCCTGGCACTGTGAGACAGCAGTGTTAACCCGGGTACCTGGCACTGTGAGACAGCAGTGTTAACCCGGGTCCCTGGCACTGTGAGACAGCAGTGTTAACCCAGGTCCCTGTCCCTGTGAGACAGCAGTGTTAACCCAGGTCCCTGGCACTGTGAGACAGCAGTGTTAACCCAGGTCCCTGTCCCTGTGAGACAGCAGTGTTAACCCAGGTCCCTGGCACTGTGAGACAGCAGTGTTAACCCAGGTCCCTGTCCCTGTGAGACAGCAGTGTTAACCCGGGTCCCTGACACTGTGAGACAGCAGTGTTAACCCAGGTCCCTGTCCCTGTGAGACAGCAGTGTTAACCCAGGTCCCTGGCACTGTGAGACAGCAGTGTTAACCCGGGTCCCTGGCACTGTGAGGTAGCAGTGTTAACCCGGGTCCCTGGCACTGTGAGGCAGCAGTGTTAACCCGGGTCCCTGGCACTGCGAGACAGCAGTGTTAACCCGGTCCCTGGCACTGTGAGGTAGCAGTGTTAACCCGGGTCCCTGGCACTGTGAGACAGCAGTGTTAACCCGGGTCCCTGGCACTGTTAGACAGCAGTGTTAACCCGGGTCCCTGGCACTGTGAGACAGCAGTGTTAACCCGGGTCACTGGCACTGTGAGACAGCAGTGTTAACCCGGGTCCCTGGCACTGTGAGACAGCAGTGTTAACCCGGGTCACTGGCACTGTGAGACAGCAGTGTTAACCCGGGTCCCTGGCACTGTGAGACAGCAGTGTTAACCCGGGTCCCTGGCACTGTGAGACAGCAGTGTTAACCCGGGTCACTGGCACTGTGAGACAGCAGTGTTAACCCGGGTCCCTGGCACTGTGAGACAGCAGTGTTAACCCGGCTCCCTGGCTCTGTGAGACAGCAGCGTTAACCCGGATCCCTGGCACTGTGAGGCAGCAGTGTTAACCCGGGTCCCTGGCACTGTGGGACAGCAGTGTTAACCCGGGTCTCTGGTACTGTGAGACAGCAGTGTTAACCCGGGTCCCTGGCGCTGTGAGACAGCAGTGTTAACCCGGATCCCTGGCACTGTGAGGCAGCAGTGTTAACCCGGATCCCTGGCACTGTTAGACAGCAGCGTTAACCCGGATCCCTGGCACTGTGAGGCAGCAGTGTTAACCCGGGTCCCTGGCACTGTGGGACAGCAGTGTTAACCCGGGTCGCTGGTACTGTGAGACAGCAGTGTTAACCCGGGTCCCTGGCGCTGTGAGACAGCAGTGTTAACCCGGATCCCTGGCACTGTGAGGCAGCAGTGTTAACCCGGGTCCCTGGCACTGTGAGACAGCAGTGTTAACCCGGCTCCCTGGCACTGTGAGACAGCAGTGTTAACCCGGGTCTCTGGTACTGTGAGACAGCAGTGTTAACCCGGGTCCCTGGCACTGTGGGACAGCAGTGTTAACCCGGTTCCCTGGCACTGTACGACAGCAGTGTTAACCCGGGTCCCTGGCACTGTGAGGCAGCAGTGTTAACCCGGGTCCCTGGCACTGTGAGACAGCAGTGTTAACCCGGGTCCCTGGCACTGTGAGACAGCAGTGTTAACCCGGGTCCCTGGCACTGTGAGACAGCAGTGTTAACCCGGGTCCCTGGCACTGTAAGACAGCAGTGTTAACCCGGGTCTCTGGCACTGTGAGGCAGCAGTGTTAACCCGGGTCCCTGGCACTGTAAGACAGCAGTGTTAACCCGGGTCCCTGGCTCTGTGAGACAGCAGTGTTAACCCGGGTCCCTGGCTCTGTGAGACAGCAGTGTTAACCCGGGTCCCTGGCGCTGTGAGACAGCAGTGTTAACCCGGGTCCCTGGCACTGTGAGGCAGCAGTGTTAACCCGGGTCCCTGGCACTGTGAGACAGCAGTGTTAACCCGGGTCCCTGGCACTGTAAGACAGCAGTGTTAACCCGGGTCTCTGGCACTGTGAGACAGCAGTGTTAACCCGGGTCACTGGTACTGTGAGACAGCAGTGTTAACCCGGGTCCCGGGCTCTGTGAGACAGCAGTGTTAACCCGGGTCCCTGGCACTGTGAGACAGCAGTGTTAACCCGGGTCACTGGCACTGTGAGACAGCAGTGTTAACCCGGGTCCCTGGCACTGTGAGACAGCAGTGTTAACCCGGGTCGCTGGCACTGTGAGACAGCAGTGTTATCCCGGGTCACTGGCACTGTGAGACAGCAGTGTTAACCCGGGTCCCTGGCTCTGTGAGACAGCAGTGTTAACCCGGGTCCCTGGCACTGTGAGACAGCAGTGTTAACCCGGGTCCCTGGCACTGCGAGACAGCAGTGTTAACCCGGGTCCCTGACACTGTGAGACAGCAGTGTTAACCCGGGTCCCTGGCTCTGTGAGACAGCAGTGTTAACCCGGGTCCCTGGCACTGTGAGACAGCAGTGTTAACCCGGGTCCCTGGCACTGTGAGACAGCAGTGTTAACCCGGGTCCCTGGCACTGTGAGACAGCGGTGTTAACCCGGGTCCCTGGCACTGTGAGACAGCGGTGTTAACCCGGGTCCCTGGCTCTGTGAGACAGCAGTGTTAACCCGGGTCCCTGGCGCTGTAAGACAGCAGTGTTAACCCGGGTCCCTGGCACAGTGGGACAGCAGTGTTAACCCGGGTCCCTGGCCACTGTGAGACAGCAGTGTTAACATGGGTCCCTGGCCACTGTGAGACAGCAGTGTTAACCCGGGTCCCTGGCACTGTGAGACAGCAGTGTTAACCCGGGGCCCTGGCACTGTGAGACAGCAGTGTTAATCCGGCTCCCTGGCACTGAGAGACAGCAGTGTTAACCCGGGTCCCTGGCACTGTGAGGCAGCAGTGTTAACCCGGGTCTCTGGCACTGTGAGGCAGCACTGTTAACCCGGGTCCCTGGCACTGTGAGACAGCAGTGTTAACCCGGGTCCCTGGCACTGTGAGACAGCAGTGTTAACCCGGGTCTCTGGCACTGTGAGGCAGCACTGTTAACCCGGGTCCCTGGCACTGTGAGACAGCAGTGTTAACCCGGGTCCCTGGCACTGTGAGACAGCACTGTTAACCCGGGTCACTGGCACTGTGAGACAGCAGTGTTAACCCGGGTCCCTGGCTCTGTGAGACAGCAGTGTTAACCTGGGTCCCTGGCACTGTGAGACAGCAGTGTTAACCCGGGTCACTGGCACTGTGAGACAGCAGTGTTAACCCGGGTCCCTGGCTCTGTGAGGCAGCAGTGTTAACCCGGGTCCCTGGCTCTGTGAGGCAGCAGTGTTAACCCGGGTCCCTGGCACTGTGAGACAGCAGTGTTAACCCGGGTCCCTGGCACTGTGAGGCAGCAGTGTTAACCCGGGTCCCTGGCACTGTGAGGCAGCAGTGTTAACCCGGCTCCCTGGCACTGTGAGACAGCAGTGTTAACCCTGGTCCCTGGCACTGTGAGACAGCAGTGTTAACCCGGGTCTCTGGCACTGTGAGGCAGCAGTGTTAACCCGGCTCCCTGGCACTGTGAGGCAGCAGTGTTAACCCGGGTGCCTGGCACTGTGAGACAGCAGTGTTAACCCGGGTCCCTGGCACTGTGAGGCAGCAGTGTTAACCCGGGTCCCTGGCACTGTGAGGCAGCAGTGTTAACCCGGGTCCCTGGCACTGTGAGACAGCAGTGTTAACCCGGGTCCCTGGCACTGTGAGGCAGCAGTGTTAACCCGGGTCCCTGGCACTGTGAGGCAGCAGTGTTAACCCGGCTCCCTGGCACTGTGAGACAGCAGTGTTAACCCTGGTCCCTGGCACTGTGAGACAGCAGTGTTAACCCGGGTCTCTGGCACTGTGAGGCAGCAGTGTTAACCCGGCTCCCTGGCACTGTGAGGCAGCAGTGTTAACCCGGGTGCCTGGCACTGTGAGACAGCAGTGTTAACCCGGGTCCCTGGCACTGTGAGGCAGCAGTGTTAACCCGGGTCCCTGGCACTGTGAGGCAGCAGTGTTAACCCGGGTCCCTGGCACTGTGAGGCAGCAGTGTTAACCCGGGTCCCTGGCACTGTGAGGCAGCAGTGTTAACTGGGTCCCTCCATGCCGCCTATTCCATTCCCCGGTTCATACAAAGAACAAAGAACAAAGAAATGTACAGCACAGGAACAGGCCCTTCGGCCCTCCAACCCCGTGCCGACCATACTGCCCGACTAAACTACAATCTTCTACACTTCCTGGGTCCGTATCCTTCTATTCCCATCCTATTCATATATTTGTCAAGATGCCCCTTAAATGTCCCTATCGTCCCTGCTTCCACCACCTCCTCCGGTAGTGAGTTCCAGGCACCCACTACCCTCTGCGTAAAAAACTTGCCTCGTACATCTACTCTAAACCTTGCCCCTCTCACCTTAAACCTATGCCCCCTAGTAATTGACCCCTCTACCCTGGGGAAAAGCCTCTGACTATCCACTCTGTCTATGCCCCTCATAATTTTGTATACCTCTATCAGGTCTCCCCTCAACCTCCTTCGTTCCAGTGAGAACAAACCAAGTTTATTCAATCGCTCCTCATAGCTTATGCCCTCCATACCAGGCAACATTCTGGTAAATCTCTTCTGCACCCTCTCTAAAGCCTCCACATCCTTCTGGTAGTGTGGCGACCAGAATTGAACACTATACTCCAAGTGTGGCCTAACTAAGGTTCTATACAGCTGCAACATGACTTGCCAATTCTTATACTCAATGCCCCGGCCAATGAAGGCAAGCATGCCGTATGCCTTCTTGACTACCTTCTCCACCTGTGTTGCCCCTTTCAATGCATTACCTCACATTTGTCCGGATTAAACTCCATCTGCCACCTCTCCGCCCAAGTCTCCAGACAATCTAAATCCTGCTGTATCCTCAGACAGTCCTCATCGCTATCCGCAATTCCACCAACCTTTGTGTCGTCTGCAAACTTACTAATCAGACCAGTGACATTTTCCTCCAAATCATTTATATATACTACAAAGAGCAAAGGTCCCAGCACTGATCCCTGTGGAACACCACTGGTCACAGCCCTCCAATTAGAAAAGCATCCCTCCATTGCTACCCTCTGCCTTCTATGGCCTAGCCAGTTCTGTATCCACCTTGCCAGTTCACCCCTGATCCCGTGTGACTTCACCTTTTGTACTAGTCTACCATGAGGGACCTTGTCAAAGGCCTTACTGAAGTCCATATAGACAACATCTACTGCCCTACCTGCATCAATCATCTTAGTGACCTCCTCGAAAAACTCTATCAAGTTAGTGAGACACGACCTCCCCTTCACAAAACCGTGCTGCCTCTCACTAATACGTCCATTTGCTTCCAAATGGGAGTAGATCCTGTCTCGAAGAATTCTCTCCAGTAATTTCCCTACCACTGAAGTAAGGCTCACCGGCCTGTAGTTCCCGGGATTATCCTTGCTACCCTTCTTAAACAGAGGAACAACATTGGCTATTCTCCAGTCCTCCGGGACATCCCCTGAAGACAGCGAGGATCCAAAGATTTCTGTCAAGGCCTCAGCAATTTCCTCTCCAGCCTCCTTCAGTATTCTGGGGTAGATCCCATCAGGCCCTGGGGACTTATCTACCTTAATATTTTTTAAGACACCCAACACCTCGTCTTTTTGGATGACAATGTGACCCAGGCTATCTACACCCCCTTCTCCAGACTCAACATCTACCAATTCCTTCTCTTTGGTGAATACTGATGCAAAGTATTCATTTAGTACCTCGCCCATTTCCTCTGGCTCCACACATAGATTCCCTTGCCTATCCTTCAGTGGGCCAACCCTTTCCCTGGCTACCCTCTTGCTTTTTATGTACGTGTAAAAAGCCTTGGGATTTTCCTTAACCCTATTTGCCAATGACTTTTCATGACCCCTTCTAGCCCTCCTGACTCCTTGCTTAAGTTCCTTCCTACTTTCCTTATATGCCACACAGGCTTCGTCTGTTCCCAGCCTTTTAGCCCTGACAAATGCCTCCTTTTTCTTTTTGACGAGGCCTACAATATCACTTGTCATCCAAGGTTCCCGAAAATTGCCGTATTTATCTTTCTTCCTCACAGGAACATGCCTGTCCTGTATTCCTTTCAACTGACACTTGAAAGCCTCCCACATGTCAGATGTTGATTTGCCCTCAAACATCCGCCCCCAATCTATGTTCTTCAGTTCCCGCCTAATATTGTCATAATTAGCCTTCCCCCAATTTAGCACATTCATCCTCGGACCACTCTTATCCTTGTCCACCAGTACTTTAAAACTTACTGAATTGTGGTCACTGTTACCGAAATGCTCCCCTACTGAAACATCTACCACCTGGCCGGGCTCATTCCCCAATACCAGGTCCAGTACTGCCCCTTCCCTAGTTGGACTGTTTACATATTGTTTTAAGAAGCCCTCCTGGATGCTCCTTACAAACTCCGCCCCGTCTAAGCCCCTGGCACTAAGTGAGTCCCAGTCAATATTGGGGAAGTTGAAGTCTCCCATCACCACAACCCTGTTGTTTTTACTCTTTTCCAAAATCTGTCTACCTATCTGCTCCTCTATCTCCCGCTGGCTGTTGGGAGGCCTGTAGTATACCCCCAACATTGTGACTGCACCCTTCTTATTCCTGATCTCTACCCATATAGCCTCACTGCCCTCTGAGGTGTCCTCTCGCAGTATAGCTGTGATATTCTCCCGAACAAGTAGCGCAACTCCGCCTCCCCTTTTACATCCCCCTCTATCCCGCCTGAAACATCTAAATCCTGGAACGTTTAGCTGCCAATCCTGCCCTTCCCTCAACCAGGTCTCTGTAATGGCAATAACATCATAGTTCCAAGTAGTAATCCAAGCTCTAAGTTCATCTGCCTTACCTGTAATGCTCCTTGCATTAAAACATATGCACTTCAGGCCACCAGACCCGCTGTGTTCAGCAACTTTTCCCCGTCTGCTCTGCCTCAGAGCCACACTGTCCCTATTCCCTAGTTCTCCCTCAATGCTCTCACCTTCTGACCTATTGCTCCCATACCCACCCCCCTGCCATACTAGTTTAAACCCTCCCGTGTGACACTAGCAAACCTCGCGGCCAGGATATTTATGCCTCTCCGGTTTAGATGCAACCCGTCCATCTTATACAGGTCACACCTGCCCCGGAAGAGCTCCCAGTGGTCCAGAAAACGGAAACCCTCCCTCCTACACCAGCTGTTTAGCCACGTGTTTGTCTGCTCTATCTTCCTATTTCTAGCCTCACTGGCACGTGGCACAGGGAGTAATCCCGAGATTACAACCCTCGAGGTCCTGTCTTTTAACTTTCTGCCTAGCTCCCTGAACTCCTGCTGCAGGACCTCATGCCCCTTCCTGCCTATGTCGTTAGTACCAATATGTACAACGACCTCTGCCTGTTTGCCCTCCCCCTTCAGGATTCCCTCTACCCGTTCGGAGACATCCTGGACGTGGCACCAGGGAGGCAACATACCATCCTGGAGTCTCTTTCACGTCCACAGAAGCGCCTATCTGTGCCCCTGACTATAGAGTCCCCTATTACTATTACTCTTCTGCGCTTTGACCCTCCCTTCTGAACATCAGAGCCAGCCGTGGTGCCACTGCTCTGGCTGCTGCTGTTTTCCCCTGATAGGCTATCCCCCCCGACAGTATCCAAAGGGGTATATCTGTTCGAGAGGGGGACAACCACAGGGGATTCCTGCACTGACTGCCTGCCCTTTCTGGTGGTCACCCATTTCTCTGCCTGCACCTTGGTTGTGACCACATTTACATAACTGCGATCTATGACGCTTTCCGCCACCTGCATGCTCCTAAGTGCATCCAATTGCTGCTCCAACCAAACCATGCGGTCTGTGAGGAGCTGCAGTTGGGTGCACTTGGAGGCCAAGTATCCCATATGCTGCCCTAACTACCTTGTCGACCTGTCCTGCTGCCTTCAATGGACAGGCACAGCAATATCCCTCTGGCCTTCTGTACTTCCTAATGTTCATTGAATATTTCCGTTGCCCGGTTCGTCCTCTCAAAATACATCACCTCACACTTTTCAGGGTTAACTTAAATTTGCCACTGTTGTACCCATTTAACCAGCCCGTCTATACCGTCCTGTAATGTAAGGCTTTCCTCTTCACTGTTTACCACACCCCCAATTTCTGTGTTACCTGAAACATTACTGACCATAGCCCCCACATTCTGGTCCAGATTATTAATGTTAACAACAAGGGAGACAGCACCAATCCCTTCGGAACGCCGCCGCACACAGGCTGCATCTCTCGGGCTCCTAACTTCTTACATCGACATACATGGAAAATAGAAGCAGGAGGAGGCCATTCAGCCCATCGAGCCTGCTCCACCATTCATAATAATCTGTCACAAGCAGGCTTACATTAACACTGCAATGAGGTTACTGTGAAAATCCCCTAGTCGCCACATTCCGGCCCTGTTCGGGTCACAGAGGGAGAATTCAGAATGTCCAATTCACCAACAGCACGTCTTTCGGGACTTGTGGGAGGAAACCGGAGCACCCGGAGGAAACCCACGCAGACACGGGGAGAACGTGCAGACTCCGCACAGACAGTGACCCAAGCCGGGAATCGAACCATGGACACTGGAGCTGTGAAGCAACAGTGCTACCCACTGTGCTACCGTGTCGCCCATTGTGATCATGACTGACCATTAAGTTGAATACCCTGATCCAGCCTTTCCCCTCCCACCCCCCCCCCATTTATTTCCTGATCAGTCTCCCATGCGGGACCTTGTCAAAAGTCTTACTGAAGTCCGCACATACTGTAGCCTACATCAGCTACACTACCCTCGTCTACACACCTAATCACCCCCTCAAAAAATGCAATCAAATTTGTGAGACTTGATTTCCCTTTGCCAAAACCACGCTGACTATCCTCCATTAATCCTTGCCTCTCCAAGTGGAGATTAATCCTGTCCCTCAGAGTTTCTTCCAGTAGTTTCCCTACCACTGACATTAGACGCGCTGTCTGTCATTTTCTGGTTTGCCCTTACTTCCCTTCTTGAATATTGGCAGCACATCAGCTGTCCTCCAGTCCTCTGGCCCCTCTCCTGTGGCCAGAGACGATTTGAAAATTATGGTCAGAGTTGCTGCGATCTCCTCCCTTGCCTTGCACAGCAACCTGGGATACATCCCATCTGGCCCTGGGGGTTTATCCACTTTTAAATCCGCTAAAACCGTGAACACCTTGCCCCTACCTCCCCTCAGTGGGAATCTGTTAAATTATATTACAATCCTGATTTCTGTACTGACATCGTCCTTCTCCACAGTGAACATAGATGCAAACTACTCACTTAATACCTCGCCTACATCGCCCAGCTCCACACACATTGCCACTTTGGTCCCTAACCACGGGGAGAACGTGCAGACTCCGCACAGACAGTGACCCAAACCGGGAATAGAACCTGGGGCCCTGGTGCTGTGAAGCAACAGTGCTAACCACTGTGCTAATGTTTGCAGTTGACTGCACAATGTTCAGCACCATTCGCCACTCCTCAGATAATGAAGCAGTCCCCGTCCAAATGCAGCAAGACCCGGACAATATCCAGGCTCGGGGCTGACAAGGGGCAAGTTACATTCGCACCACACAAGTGCCCGGCAATGACCATCTCTGACAAGAGAGAATCAGACTTTCACCCTTGACATTCAATGTCATTACCATCGCTGCATCCCCACAATCAACATCCTGGGGGTGACCATTGATTAGAAACTGAACTGGACCCAGCCACATTAATACTGTGGCTACCAGGACAGGTCAAAGGTTAGGAACCCAACAGTGAGTAACTCACCTCTTGACCCCCCCCCCCCAAAAAAAAAGGCCTGACCACTTTCTACAAGTCAGGAGTGTGATGGAATGCTCTCCACTTGTCTGGATGAGCGCAGCTCCAACAACACTCAAGAAGCTCGACACCATCCAGGACAAAGCAGCCCCGCTTGATTGCTCCCCTTCCACAAACATTCAAACCCTCCAGCACCGACACACAGTGGCAGCCGTGTGCACCATCTACAGGATGCACTGCAGTACCTCACCAAGGTTCCTTAGGCAGCATCTTCCACCCCACGATCACTGCCATCTCGCAGGACAAGAGCAGCAGATACCTGGGAACCCCACCACCTGGAGGTTCCCCTCCCAGTCACTCACCACCCTGACTGGGAAATATATTGCCGTTCCTTCACTGTCGCTGGGGCAACATCCTGGGACTCCCTCCCTAACAGCACAGTGGGTGTACCAACACCTCAGGGACTGCAACCGGGCAACACCACCACCTTCTTGAACCGCTGCAGTCCTTGAGGTGTAGGTACACCCATTGTGCTGTTAGGGAGGGAGTTCCAGGATGTTGCCTCAGCGACAAGTGAAGGACGGGCGATATATTTCCAAGTCAGGGTGGTGAGTGACTTGGAGGGCAGCATGGTAGCACAGGGTTTAGCACAGTTCCTTTACAGCTCCAGGGTCCCAGGTTCGATCCCCGGCTTGGGTCACTGTCTGTGCGGAGTCTGCACGTTCTCCCCGTGTGTACGTGGGTTTCCTCCGGGTGCTCCGGTTTCCTCCCACAGTCCAAAGATGTACAGGTTAGGTAGATTTGCCATGATAAATTGCCCTTAGTCTCCATAAAGTTTGGCTGGGGTTACGGGGATGGGGTGGAGGCGTGGACTGAAGTGGGGTGCCCTTTCCAAGGGTCAGTGCAGACTCTATGGGCCGAATGGCCTCCTGCACTGTAAATTCTATGGTTCTGAAGGGCAATTAGGGATGGGCAATAAATGCTGGCCTAACCAGCGACACCCACATCCTGTAAATGAATTTTAAAAAAGGTTAAATCACCACCAGTCAGATCTCCCCTTCAAAGGGGAAAGTAGCCTACGGTCATCTGGGAGTATGGTAACATTACCTTACCCGCCCTGGAGAGGTACCATCAACGCTGCTTGAGATGGATTCTCCGCATCAGCTGGGAGGACTGGCGTACTAACGTCAGTGTCCTCAAAAGGAGCCAAGAGCACCGGCATCGAGGCCATGATCATCTAAAACCAACTGCGCTGGGCCGGCCATGTGCTGAAGATGCCAGAGCCCTGACTGCCAAAGCCCATCTTCTTTGCCCAGCTCGGGGAAGGCTTGCCTCATGAAAGGTAACATCGGCGTCACTGCCAGGGAGGCCCTTGCTCAGGAGAGCGCTAATGGAAGGAAACTCCTGATTGAAGGCGCACAATTCTTCAAGAGCATCCGAAGGCCAAGGGGCCCCGGAAGAGGAGCCTGAGAAGGAATGCCAGAGTCCCAAGGACCGATCCCACCTCCCGGAAACACCTGGCAAGCGTGCGGACGGAGCTGCAGCTCTCGGATCGGGCTCACCAGCCACGCAAAGACCCACAGAAAACATGACCACAGCACGCAGTTTCTTAGGTGGACAATCACGGTAGCATTGTGGTTAGCACAATTGCTTGACAGTGCCAGGGTCCCAGGTTCGATTCCTGGCTTGGGTCTGTGCGGATTCTGCACATCCTCCCCGTGTGTGCATGGGTTTCCTCCGGGTGCTCCGGTTTCCTCCCACAGTCCAAAGATGTGCAGGTTAGGTGGATTGGCCGTGCCAAATTGTCCTTAGTGTCCAAAATTGCCCTTAGTGTTGCGTGGAGTTACTGGGTAATTGGGATAGGGTGGAGGCGTGGGCTTGGGTAGACTGCACTTTCAAAGAACCAGTGCAGACTCGATGGGCCGAATGGCCTCCTGCACTGTAAATTCTATGATTCTAAGACATCAATATCCGTCTCCATTGGTGCTGAAGATTCATCAGGAACGGGATCTGAATTAGTCTCCCTCTGGGCCCATGTTCAGACTGATCACTACCTAGATTTTCCGATGGAAATACTTCCCGGGAAGTTTCAGCGATTTCACTTTGTCCTTTGACAATCTCTGAAGTATCAGGTGGCATCAAAAGGCCAAAACTTTGTCCTCAATTTCATCTTGAACAGCAGCATTGCTGGTGAACTCTGTGGCGTTGTGTTTCGGTCTGACATCAAGAGGTTATTCGCCTGTCTTGATGATGTACCTTTGTCCTTTGATGCCTTGATTGTGTTTAAGTGACTGTGCAAATCGCTCGGCCGGTCTAATTGTTGCAGGGCTGCCCGGAGCTGACGTGGCGCGCTGTATTTCATTCCCTTTTCATCTGTCTTTGAACTCTTTGGAAGTGAACTGAGTTCAGTCGTCACTGACGACCTGCTGCGGCCTACTAAATCTTGCAAATATTTCATTCAACTTCTCAATAGTTTGTCCTGCCGTTGTGGATTTGATAATCACTATTTCTGGTCATTTATCTACAGTCACTCGGAACATGTGTCCCTCAACAGAACCAGGAGTGTCTATGTGCATTCACTGCCATGGCTGAGTTGACCATTTCCACCGATGTCATGATTATTTCTTAGTTTTGCACAGGATCGCCCCACTTTTCTTTTGAGATCTGAGAGTCTAATCCCGAATGTAACTGCTTTCCAGATCCTTCATCCTCCACACAACCGGACGTCATCTCAAATCTTGTGTGATCTAGGGCTTGAAGCCTGGATTTTTACCGTGTATATCTGTCACTGTTCCTTTGTGGACCCGGTCCATCACCTTCCCCATCACTGGATCGGCTCTTGTGTATCTCGGAACTTGAGATGAAGTCACAGGTACATTGTCCACGTGTGCGAAGTACAGGGTGTTGACAGAACTGTCTTCCGGTTCTTACTCGATTTGTCGCGGCAATCCTGACCAAGCACCAGTTTTGCCGTGTCGCTCGGATTTGCGATATTGAATATCATTACGTGTGCGCAGATTCTATACGCCCATGAATTTTAAAAATCACCATCCGTGTAACCTACTTGCTGCTTCCGAAGGAGCACCTTTCTGCGGTCCAAAGATCGTTGTCAAGGGGCGATAATCCGTCAAGGGTGTAAAGTGACCCCCATAAGGGAAACTTTACTCTGAATAAGATGCTCACAGCCTCTTTAATCCAGCTGAGTGTAATTTGGTTCTGCACCAGGGAGAATTTGTGAAGCGAATGCTATTGGTGGTTCCTCCCCTGAAGGCACTCTGTGCGAGGCAACTGCGCGACCTGGCAGGGTGATACATCGCAAGCATGTTGTAGTCAACCAATAACTCTGACTTCTTTAATCTCATTATACGCACTTTTACCTTTTGTCCAGTTTGGCACATCAAGTGTACAACGGCTTCAGTAGCGTTGGCACGTTTATTGTCTGATTCAAAGGATTCAACATTCACCCAAAGCTTTGACAAAGGGCCATCTGGACTCGAAACGTTCGCTCTTTTCTCTCCCTACAGATGCTGCCAGACCAGCTGAGATGTTCTCTTTGGTGCTGTGGGCATTCCATTGCAGCTTCCAGGTTCTGCAAGTGCTCTTGTTCCCTTGAACCGGAATGTCATCGCGATAACCTTGTGCACCATTTAGCGCGCTCAGAGTTTGATCCGTGGTTCTCTGAAGCAGCAGATGTTATTCCAAATGGAAATCTCCTGTATTGGAACAGGCCTCTGTGCATCACAATAGTGAGCAGTTCTGCAGCCACATTCATTTGTAAATACGCCTGTGATAGATCAATTTTATGGAATTTCTGTGCTCCAGAAAGTCCAGCAAACAAGTCTTGAATCAGCAACAGCGGATAGTGATCTGTGCACAATACCCAGTCCATTGTCTTAAAATGTCCACATATCCTAACTGAACCATCTGGTTTTAGTACAGGAACATTTGGTGCAGCCCAATCGCTTGTAGTAACTGCTTCAGTGACTCCTGTTTGGACTAGTCTTTCTCATTCATCTTGGCCTGATGGTGTCCACTCTGGTTCTGGCTTTGAAACATTTTGACATCCAGTTTGGCTGAATTCTGAGTTGGACGTCAACTGCTGTCATTCAGCCCATGAGTCTTCAGTCATATTTTTATACTCCTCCTCCAGTGGTTGCAGGTCAAGTCGATTCACCGCTGCCCTGTTTGATTTTCCCCAATCATGCTCCGCCGAGTAAAGCAGGACGACGTGGAGAGGTACCTCTGCTGTTTGTCTATTTACCTTCACTTTCACCGTCATGTATCCTTTTAGTGGGACGACCTCTTCTGTGCATGTCTGAAGGATAACCTTTAATGGTTTGAATGGAACCTGCTTTAACTTCTGGTTATAGATTGTCTCCAGTATCAGTGATACAGCCGCTCCTGAATCCACTTCCATTCTGACTCGGTTACCTTTGGCAATTGGGCTCTTTTTGCCCTGATTTTCTCCACTCCAGCCATTCCCCGCTGAGCGCCGAGCTTGTGCACATTGAGGACACGGCTCTCCTCTTGCAGACTTGTTTTTGGCGGTCTCCGCCTTGTGGATCTTCACTCCACCTCCTGTCTGTGAAGCTTCTTTTGCTGCTACCCCATTGGCGTGGCAATTTCTGCAGCTGATGGACGAGTTAAGTACTTTCATTAAACCGCTTTCTCTGTTAGCTTTGTGGAGGAGTCCAGAAACCAGCCTATCACAAAGGGTGTCACCTCGCACAAATCCGAAAAGACAGGCTTGTGAGGTGAATTGGACATTCTGAATTATCCCTCGGTGTACCCGAACAGGCTCCACCCCAGACCAGCCCCACCCCCGAATGCCCCCAGCCGGCACCGCCCATGACCTGCCCCACCCCGACTTGCCACCCTCAGTCAGCCCCGCCCGTGATCAGCCCCAGCTGGTGCTGCCCATGACCTGCTCCGCCCCCGGGCGGCCCTGCCCCCGGGTGGCCCTGCCCCCGGGCTGGCCCCGCCTTGACCAGCCTCGCCCAGGCTCTCTCATCCCCCTTCCTCACTCCGCCCGCCACTGGAGCCCTTTTCCATCCCCTCCCCCTGCCACCCAGAAACCTGACTCCGAGGAACAGGTTGAGGGGGGAAGCTGATTTTGCGGGAGGGCAGGGGGATGTCTTGGATGGTGGTGTGTGCGGTGGGGGGGCGGGAGAGTGCTTGGGAAGGTTTGTAAAGGTTTGCAGCTGTGCCTCCATGCTGACTGCCTCCCCCGCCCCCCACTCTTTCACCTGTATAGTTGATAATGTCAGTATTGGAGAATAGCAGCAAAGAGCGGAACATCACCGAGAACGAGGCCTTCGACTGGGAGAAAGGCGGCACTGACATTCTACTGTCCACCAGCACTCCGACACAGGCCCAACTGCACACCAAGCAGACAGCCGCCATGTTTGGGTGAGTCCAGCGGGGGGGAGGGGGCTTTGAGCAGGGGGAGACTGTGGTGAGGGGGGGGGGTGGCTATGGGGCTGGGTTGGTGAGCAGGGTGGTGGGGGAGTCACTGTGGGCAGCTGGGGGGGGGGGGGGGGGGCTGGCGGGCGGGGGGAGGGGTGGGGTTCAGTGGTTAGGCGGAGGTTGTGGGGAGGGGAGGCGGCTGTGGGGAAGGTGGATGGTTTGGGATTTGGGATATTGAAGGGCTGGGGGAGCTGTCACTGTGGGATGGGGTCCCTCTCTATCTGGGGGTGGGGTCCCTCTCTATCTGGGGGTGGGGTCTCTCTCTATCTGGGGGTGGGGTCCCTCTCTATCTGGGGGTGGGGTTGCTCTCTATCTGGGGGTGGGGTTGCTCTCTATCTGGGGGTGGGGTTGCTCTCTATCTGGGGGTGGGGTCTCTCTATCTGGGGGTGGGGTCTCTATCTGGGGGTGGGGTTGCTCTCTATCTGGGGGTGGGGTCTCTCTATCTGAGGGTGGGTCTCTATCTGGGGGTGGGGTCCCTCTCTATCTGGGGGTGGGGTTGCTCTCTATCTGGGGGTCGCTCTCTATCTGGGGGTGGGGTCTCTCTCTCTATCTGGGGGTGGGGTCGCTCTCTATCTGGGGGTGGGGTCTCTGTCTATCTGGGGGTGGGGTCTCTGTCTATCTGGGGGTGGGGTCCCTCTCTATCTGGGGGTGGGGTCCCTGTCTATCTGGGGGTGGGGTCCCTGTCTATCTGGGGGTGGGGTCCCTCTCTATCTGGGGGTGGGGTCTCTCTCAATCTGGGGGTGGGGTCTCTCTATCTGGGGGTGGGGTCGCTCTCTATCTGGGGGTGGGGTCTCTCTCTATCTGGGGGTGGGGTCTCTCTCTATCTGAGGGTGGGTCTCTATCTGGGGGTGGGGTCTCTATCTGGGGGTGGGGTCTCTCTATCTGGGGGTGGGGTCTCTCTATCTGGGGGTGGGGTCTCTCTATCTGGGGGTGGGGTCTCTCTCTGGGGGTGGGGTCTCTCTCTATCTGGGGGTGGTGTCTCTCTCTATCTGGGGGTGGGTCTCTATCTGGGGGTGGAGTCTCTCTCTCTATCTGGGGGTGTGGTCTCTCTCTCTATCTGGGGGTGGGGTCTCTGTCTATCTGGGGGTGGGGTCTCTGTCTATCTGGGGGTGGGTCTCTGTCTATCTGGGGGTGGGGTCTCTCTCTATCTGGGGGTGGGGTCGCTATCTGGGGGTGGAGTCTCTCTATCTGGGGGTGGGGTCTTTGTGGGGGTGGGGTCTCTCTCTCTCTCTGGGGGTGGGGTCTCTATCTGGGGGCGGGGTCTCTCCCTATCTGGGGGTGGGGTCTCTGTGGGGGTGGGGTCTCTCTCTGTGGGGGTGGGGGGTGGTCGCGGGGGGGGGGCGGGTCTCCCTGTGGGGAATGCTGGGTGATAATTCATTGCCCAATAGTATCTGTGAATCTGCTGGTATTCCAGGGTGATTAACGTGACGCCGGTCCCAGGCGATGTTCTCCGGGAGAATACGGACGATGTCCTGCAGGACGAACATCTGAGTGACCAGGAGAATGCTCCACCCGTTTTACCAAACAGGCCGACTGAACTCTCGGCAGCTCCTCCGAACCTGGTCTTCGAAACCGAGCCCTGGGATGAGACAGATATCAACCGGAACAAGCTGAGAATCAGCATTAGCAAGGTCAACAGAGAGTCAGAATCTGGGGTGGGCGGTGTGAGTGGGGGGGGGCAGTACAGGGTGAATGGGAGGGGGGCGGTAAGGGAACAGGTGGGAGCGGTACGGGGTGAGGGGGGGATGGTATGGTGCGGAGCGAGGGGGGATGGTGCAGGGTGAGGGGGGATGGTGCGGAGCGAGGGGGGATGGTGCAGGGTGAGGGGGGATGGTGAGGGGGGTGGTGCGGAGTGTGGGGGATGGTGTGGGGTGTGGGGGATGGTGCGGGGTGAGGGGGGATGGTGCGGAGCGAGGGGGATGGTGCGGGGTGAGGGGGATGGTGCGGAGCGAGGGGGGATGGTACAGGGTGAGGGGGGATGGTGCGGGGTGAGGGGGATGGTGCGGGGTGAGGGGGGATGGTGCGGGGTGAGGGGGGATGGTGCGGGGTGAGGGGGGATGGTACAGGGTGAGGGGGGATGGTGCGGGGTGAGGGGGGATGGTGCAGGGTGAGGGGGGTGGTGCGGAGTGAGGGGGGGATGGTACAGGGTGAGGGGGGTGGTGCGGGGTGAGGGGGGATGGTGCAGGGTGAGGGGGGATGGTGCAGGGTGAGGGGGGATGGTGCGGGGTGAGGGGGGATGGTGCGGGGTGAGGGAGGATGGTACAGGGTGAGGGGGGATGGTGCGGGGTGAGGGGGGATGGTACAGGGTGAGGGGGGATGGTGCGGGGTGAGGGGGATGGTGCGGGGTGAGGGGGGATGGTGCAGGGTGAGGGGGGATGGTGCGGGGTGAGGGGGATGGTGCGGGGTGAGGGGGGATGGTGCGGGGTGAGGGGGGATGGTACGGGATGAGGGGGGGTGGTGCGGGGTGAGGGGGTATGGTGCGGGGTGAGGGGGGATGGTGCGGGGTGAGGGAGGATGGTACAGGGTGAGGGGGGATGGTGCGGGGTGAGGGGGGATGGTGCAGGGTGAGGGGGGATGGTGCGGGATGAGGGGGATGGTACAGGGTGAGGGGGGATGGTGCGGAGTGAGGGGGGGATGGTACAGGGTGAGGGGGGGTGGTGCAGAGCGAGTGGGGATTGTACGGGGTGAGGGGGATGGTACGGGGTGAGGGGGGATGGTACGGGGTGAGGGAGATGGGACGGGGTTATGGGGGTGGTACAGGGTGAGGGGGGGATGGTACAGGGTGAGGGGGGTGGTGCGGGGTGAGGGGGATGGTACGGGGTGAGGGGGATGGTACGGGGTGAGGGGGGGTGGTGCGGAGCGAGAGGGGATTGTACAGAGTGAGGGGGATGGTACGGAGCGAGGGGGGATGGTACGGGGTGAGGGGGGTGGTGCGGAGCGAGGGGGGAATGGTACAGGGTGGGGGGGGATGGTACGGGGTGAGGGTGGATGGTACAGGGTGAGGGGGATGGTAGGGAGCGAGGGGGATGGTACGGAGCGAGGGGGATGGTACGGGGTGAGGGGGGGTGGTACGGGATGAGGGGGGGTGGTGCGGAGCGAGAGGGGATTGTACGGGGTGAGGGGGATGGTACGAGGTGAGGGGGATGGTACGGAGCGAGGGGGATGGTACGGGGTGAGGGGGGGTGGTGCGGAGCGAGAGGGGATTGTACGGGGTGGGGGGATGGTACGGGGTGAGGGGGATGGTACGGGGTGAGGGGGATGGTACGGGGTGAGGGGGGGATGGTTCAGGGTGAGGGGGGGATGTTGCGGAACGAGGGGTGTATGGGACGGGGTATGGGGGGATGGTACAGAGTGATGGGGGATGGTGTGGGGGGATGTTTCAGGGTGAGGGGGGGATGGTACGGGATGAGGTACGCAGGAATCAGTGTTGGGGTCCCGCGGGGATCAGTGTTGGGGTCCCGCGGGGATCAGTGTTGGGGCCCCGCGGGGATCAGTGTTGGGGCCCCGCGGGGATCAGTGTTGGGGCCCCGCGGGGATCAGTGTTGGGGCCCCGCGGGGATCAGTGTTGGGGTCCCGCGGGGATCAGTGTTGGGGTCCCGCGGGGATCAGTGTTGGGGTCCCGCGGGGATCAGTGTTGGGGTCCCGCGGGGATCAGTGTTGTAGGAGGGGTGAGGGGTTCACCAGGCTGATGCTGGGCTTGGTGGGACTGTCCAATGAGGAGAGATTGGTTCGACCAGGCCTGCGTTCACTAGAGTTTAGAAGGCTGAGCGGGGATTTGACTGAAACATATAGGGGGCGATTCTCCGAGCCCCGTGCCGTGCCGGAGAATCACCGCGCCCGACGCCGGCGCGCGATTCTCCGAGGTGTGCGGATACGACAGAGTCCTGCTGGCACCGTTCATCCCTGGTCGCTGCCGGGGGGGCAGGGAAAAGCGATGATCCTTCACCGGGGGGGGGGGCACCGGTGGGGTCTGGCCCGCGATCGGGGCCCACCGATCGGCAGGCCGTCTCCCCCCCCCGGCCTACTTTCCTGCGGGCCGGTCCCTGAACACCGACGCCATGTCGGGACTTGGGGAGAGAGCAGGAATATGCCATGGAGATCGAGGTAACGGACATGGGGAGAGAGCAGGAATATGCCATGGAGATCGAGGTAACGGACATGGGGAGAGAGCAGGAATATGTCATGGAGATCGAGGTAACGGACATGGGGAGAGAGCAGGAATATGCCATGGAGATCGAGGTAACGGACATGGGGAGAGAGCAGGAATATGCCATGGAGATCGAGGTAACGGACATGGGGAGAGAGCAGGAATATGCCATGGAGATCGAGGTAACGGACATGGGGAGAGAGCAGGAATATGCCATGGAGATCGAGGTAACGGACATGGGGAGAGAGCAGGAATATGCCATGGAGATCGAGGTAACGGACATGGGGAGAGAGCAGGAATATGCCATGGAGATCGAGGTAACAGCCAGAATCATAGTGAATGACGGAGGAGGCTCGCATGGCCTCCTCCTGTTCCTCCTTTCTATGACAGTGTGAGGGAGCTGGATCCATCGAATCATAGAATTTACAGTGTAGAATGAGGCCATTCGGCCCATCGAGTCTGCACCGGCCCTTGGAAAGCGCACCCCACGGAAACACACGCCACCAACCTATACCCTTAACCCAGTGGCCCCACCTAACCTTTTGGACACGAAGGGCAATTTAGCATGGCCAATCCACCTAACCCGCACACCCTTGGATTGTGGGAGGAAACCGGAGCACCCGGAGGAAACCCACGCAGACACGGGGAGAACGTGCAGACTCCACACAGACAGCGACCCGAGGCCAGAATTGAACCCGGGTCCCTGAGCTGTGTGGCAGCGATGCTAACCACTATGCCACCCATTAATATCAGTAGCAGGGTGCTGGGGGAGAGGGGTTACTGAGTGACAGTGCGAAGGAGCTGGGGGAGAGGGGTTACTGAGTGACAGTGTGAGGGAGCTGGATTAACATCGGTAGAGATACAGTCAGTAACACAGGGTGCTGGGGGAGAGGGGTTACTGAGTGACAGTGTGAGGGACCTGGATTAACATCAGTAGAGATACAGTCAGTAACACAGGGTGCTGGGGGAGAGGGGTTACTGAGTGACAGTGCAAAGGAGCTGGGGGAGAGGGGTTACTGAGTGACAGTGTGAGGGAGCTGGATTAACATCAGTAGAGATACAGTCAGTAACACAGGGCGCTGGGGGAGAGGGGTTACTGAGTGACAGTGTGAGGGAGCTGGGGGAGAGGAGTTACTGAGTGACAGTGTGAGGGAGCTGGATTAACATCAGTAGAGATACAGTCAGTAACACGGTGCTGGGGGAGAGGGGTTACTGAGTGACAGTGTGAGGGAGCTGGATTAACATCAGTAGAGATACAGTCAGTAACACGGTGCTGGGGAAGAGGGGTTACTGAGTGACAGTGTGAGGGAGCTGGATTAACATCAGTAGAGATACAGTCAGTAACACAGGGTGCTGGGGGAGAGGGGTTACTGAGTGACAGTGTGAGGGAGCTGGATTAACATCAGTAGAGATACAGTCAGTAACACAGGGTGCTGGGGGAGAGGGGTTACTGAGTGACAGTGTGAGGGAGCTGGATTAACATCAGTAGAGATACAGTTAGTAACACAGGGTGCTGGGGGAGAGGAGTTACTGAGTGACAGTGTGAGGGAGCTGGGGGAGAGGAGTTACTGAGTGACAGTGTGAGGGAGCTGGATTAACATCAGTAGAGATACAGTCAGTAACACAGGGTGCTGGGGGAGAGGGGTTACTGAGTGACAGTGTGAGGGAGCTGGATTAACATCAGTAGAGATACAGTTAGTAACACAGGGTGCTGGGGGAGAGGAGTTACTGAGTGACAGTGTGAGGGAGCTGGGGGAGAGGAGTTACTGAGTGACAGTGTGAGGGAGCTGGATTAACATCAGTAGAGATACAGTCAGTAACACAGGGTGCTGGGGGAGAGGCGTTACTGAGTGACAGTGTGAGGGAGCTGGATTAACATCAGTAGAGATACAGTCAGTAACACAGGGTGGTGGGGGAGAGGGGTTACTGAGTGACAGTGTGAGGGAGCTGGATTAACATCAGTAGAGATACAGTCAGTAACACAGGGTGCTGGGGGAGAGGGGTTACTGAGTGACAGTGTGAGGGAGCTGGATTAACATCAGTAGAGATACAGTCAGTAACACAGGGAGCTGGGGGAGAGGGGTTACTGAGTGACAGTGTGAGGGAGCTGGATTAACATCAGTAGTGATACAGTCAGTAACACAGGGTGCTGGGGGAGGGGGGTTACTGAGTGACACTGTGAGGGTGCTGGGGGAGAGGGGTTACTGAGTGACAGTGTGAGGGAACTTTTATTGGTAGAGGGATTGAGTTTCGGAGCCATGAGTTTATGTTGCAGCTGAACAAAACTCTGGTGCGGCCGCATTTGGAGTATTGCGTACAATTCTGGTCGCCGCATTATAGGAAGGATGTGGAAGCATTGGAAAGGGTGCAGAGGAGATTTACCAGAATGTTGCCTGGTATGGAGGGAAGATCTTATGAGGAAAGGCTGATGGACTTGAGGCTGTTTTCGTTAGAGAGAAGAAGGTTAAGAGGTGACTTAATTGAGGCATACAAGATGATCAGAGGATTGGATAGGGTGGACAGTGAGAGCCTTTTTCCTCGGATGGTGATGTCTAGCACGAGGGGACATAGTTTAAATTGAGGGGAGATAGATATAAGACAGATGTCAGAGGTCGGTTCTTTACTCAGAGAGTAGTAAGGGTGTGGAATGCTCTGCCTGCAACAGTAGTGGACTCGCCAACACTAAGGGTATTCAAATGGTCATTGGATAGACATATGGACGATAAGGGAATAGTGTCGATGGGCTTTAGATTGGTTTCACAGGCCGGCGCAACATCGAAGGCCAAAGGGCCTGTACTGCGCTGTTATGTTCTATGTTCTAACATCAGTAGAGATACAGTAAGTTACACAGGGTGCTGGGGGAGAGGGGTTACTGAGTGACAGTGTGAGGGAGCTGGATTAACATCAGTAGAGATACAGTCAGTAACACAGGGTACTGAGGGGGAGGGGTTACTGAGTGACAGTGTGAGGGAGCTGGATTAACATCAGTAGAGATACAGTCAGTAACACAGGGTGCTGGGGGAGAGGGGTTACTGAGTGACAGTGTGAGGGAGCTGGATTAACATCAGTAGAGATACAGTCGGTAACACAGGGTGCTGAGGGGGAGGGGTTACTGAGTGACAGTGTGAGGGAGCTGGATTAACATCAGTAGAGATACAGTCAGTAACACAGGGTGCTGGGGGAGAGGGGTTACTGAGTGACAGTGCGAAGGAGCTGGGGGAGAGGGGTTACTGAGTGACAGTGTGGGCGAGCTGGATTAACATCAGTAGAGATACAGTCAGTAACACAGGGTGCTGGGGGAGAGGGGTTACTGAGTGACAGTGTGAGGGAGCTGGATTAACATCAGTAGAGATACAGTCAGTAACACAGGGTGCTGGGGGAGAGGTGTTACTGAGTGGCAGTGTGAGGGAGCTGGATTAACACCAGTAGAGATACAGTCAGTAACACAGGGTGCTGGGGGAGAGGGGTTACTGAGTGACAGTGTGAGGGAGCTGGATTAACATCAGTAGAGATACAGCCAGTAACACAGGGTGCTGGGGGAGGAGGGTTACTGAGTGACAGTGTGAGGGAGCTGGATTAACATAAGTAGAGATACAGTCAGTAACACAGGGTGCTGGCGGAGAGGGGTTACTGAGTGACAGTGTGAGGGAGCTGGATTAACATCAGTAGAGATACAGTCAGTAACACAGGGTGCTGGTGGAGAGGGGTTACTGAGTGACGGTGTGAGGGAGCTGGATTAACATCAGTAGAGATACAGTCAGTAACAGGGTGCTGGGGGAGAGAGGTTACTGAGTGACAGTGTGAGGGAGCTGGATTAACATCAGTAGAGACACAGTCAGTAACACAGGGTGCTGGGGGAGAGGGGTTACTGAGTGACAGTGTGAGGGAGCTGGATTAACATCAGTAGAGATACAGTCAGTAACACAGGGTGCTGGGGGAGAGGGGTTACTGAGTGACAGTGCGAAGGAGCTGGGGGAGAGGGTTTACTGAGTGACAGTGCGAAGGAGCTGGGGGAGAGGGGTTACTGAGTGACAGTGTGAGGGAGCTGGATTAACATCAGTAGAGATACAGTCAGTAACACAGGGTGCTGGGGGGGAGGGGTTACTGAGTGACAGTGTGAGGGAGCTGGATTAACATCAGTAGAGATACAGTCAGTAACACAGGGTGCTGGGGGGGAGGGGTTACTGAGTGACAGTGTGAGGGAGCTGGATTAACATCAGTAGAGATACAGTCAGTAACACAGGGTGCTGGGGGAGAGGGGTTACTGAGTGACAGTGTGAGGGAGCTGGATTAACATCAGTAGAGATACAGTCAGTAACACAGGGTGCTGGTGGAGAGGGGTTACTGAGTGACAGTGTGAGGGAGCTGGATTAACATCAGTAGAGATACAGTCAGTAACACAGGGTGCTGGGGGAGGGGGGTTACTGAGTGACAGTGTGAGGGAGCTGGATTAACATCAGTCGAGATAAAGTCAGTAACACAGGGTGCTGGGGGAGAGGGGTTACTGAGTGACAGTGTGAGTGAGCTGGATTAACATCAGTAGAGATACAGTCAGTAACACAGGGTGCTGGGGGAGGGGGGTTACTGAGTGACAGTGTGAGGGAGCTGGATTAACATCAGTAGAGATACAGTCAGTAACACAGGGTGCTGGGGGAGAGGGGTTACTGAGTGACAGTGTGAAGGAGCTGGATTAACATCAGTAGAGATACAGTCAGTAACCAGGTTACTATGTTACGCTGTTGACTGGATCATTTGGGATACCTGGTAATGTCTCTCTCTGTTGATGCAGACACAGTGTGTGCTGGATGATGAGTTGAGTCGAGGTCCATGCCCCAGCTCCCCTGTGCCGGAACGCCAGCCCTCACTGAGGTTTCGACGGGTCAACAGTCCCGAGTCAGACAGGCTGTCAACTGCAGATGCCCGGGGCGATGGTCTCGAGAAACGGTGAGGGTTTGACCACTGTATTGGTGGGAGGTCTGCCTGGGGAAGGGTCATCAAGAATGGAGTGTCTGGCACCATTATCCCAGTGTTGTCAAATCACAGGTGGAGAGAGTTAATGGAACAGGAAGATTCAAAAGATTGTGACTGTGTACAATACACTCTCCAACTCTCTTCCCATAGCCCTGTATCAATCCCACTGCCCCACTCTCTCCCCATAGCCCTGTATCAATCCCACTGCCCCACTCTCTCCCCATAGCCCTGTATGAATCCCACTGCCCCACTCTCTCCCCATAGCCCTGTATCAATCCCACTGCCCCACTCTCTCCCCATAGCCCTGTATCCATCCCACTGCCCCGCGCTCTCCCCATAGCCCTGTATCAATCCCACTGCCCCACTCTCTCTCCCCATAGCCCTGTATCAATCCCACTGCCCTGCTCTCTCCCCATAGCCCTGTATCAATCCCACTGCCCCACTCCCTCCCCATAGCCCTGTATCAATCCCACTGCCCCACTCCCTCCCCATAGCCCTGTATCGATCCCACTGCCCCACCCTCTCCCCATAGCCCTGTATCAATCCCACTGCCCCACTCTCTCCCCATAGCCCTGTATCAATCCCACTGCCCTGCTCTCTCCCCATAACCCTGTATCAATCCCACGGCCCCACTCTCTCCCCATAGCCCTGTATCAATCCCACTGCCCCGCGCTCTCCCCATAGCCCTGTATCGATCCCACTGCCCCGCTGTCTCCCCATAGCCCTGTATCAATCCCACTGACCCGCTCTCTCCCATAGCCCTGTATCAATCCCACTGCCCTACACTCTCCCCATAAGCCCTGTATCAATCCCACTGCCTCGCTCTCTCCCATAGCCCTGTATCAATCCCACTGCCCCACTCTCTCCCCGTAGTCCTGTATCAATCCCACTGCCTCGCTCTCTCTCCATCGCCCTGTATCAATCCCACTGCCTCGGTCTCTCCCCATAGCCCTGTATCAATCCCACTGCCTCGCTCTCTCCCCGTAGCCCTGTATCAATCCCACTGCCCCGCTCTCTCCCCATAGCCCTGTATCAATCCCACTGCCCCGCTCTCTCCCCATAGCCCTGTAGCAATCCCACTGCCCCACTCTCTCTCCCCATAACACTGTATCAATCCCACTGCGCTGCTCTCTCCCCATAGCCCTGTATCAATCCCACTGCCCCGCTCTCACCCCAAGCCCTGTATCAATCCCACTGTCCCACTCTCTCCCCATAGCCCTGTATCAATCCCACTGCCCTGCTCTCTCCCCATAACCCTGTATCAATCCCACTGCCACACTCTCTCCCCACAGCCCTGTATCAATCCCATTGCCCCACTCTCTCCCCATAGCCCTGTACCAATCCCACTGCCACACTCTCTCCCCATAGCCCTGTATCAATCCCACTGCCCCACTCTCTCCCCATAGCCCTGTATCAATCCCACTGCCCCGCTCTCTCCCCATAACCCTGTATCAATCCCACGGCCCCACTCTCTCCCCATAGCCCTGTATCGATCCCACTGCCCCGCTCTCTCCCCATAGCCCTGTATCAATCCCACTGCCCCACTCTCTCCCCATAGCCCTGTATCAATCCCACTGCCACACTCTCTCCCCATAGCCCTGTATCAGTCCCACTGCCCCACTCTCTCTCCCCATAGCCCTGTATCAATCCCACTGCCCCACTCTCTCTCCCCATAGCCCTGTATCAATCCCACAGCCCCGCTCTCTCCCCATAGCCCTGTATCAATCCCACTGCCTCGCTCTCTCCCCATAGCCCTGTATCAATCCCACTGCCCCGCTCTCTCCCCATAGCCCATATCAATCCCACTGCCTCGCTCTCTCTCCATAGACCTGTATCAATCCCACTGCCCCACACTCTCCCCATAGCCCTGTATCAATCCCACTGCCCCACCCTCTCTCTCCATAACCCTGTATCAATCCCACTGCCCCGCTCTCTCCCCATAGCCCTGTATCAATCCCACTGCCCCGCTCACTCCCCATAGCCCTGTATCAATCCCACTGCCCCGCTCTCTCCCCATAGCCCTGTATCAATCCCACTGCCCCACTCTCTCTCCCCATAACCCTGTATCAATCCCACTGCCCCGCTCTCTCCCCATAGCCCTGTATCAATCCCACTGCCCCGCTCTCTCCCCATAGCCCTGTATCAATCCCACTGCCCCGCTCTCTCCCCATAGCCCTGTATCAATCCCACAGCCTCGCTCTCTCCCCATAGCCCTGTATCAATCCCACTGCCTCGCTCTCTCCCCATCGCCCTGTATCAATCCCACTGCCCCGCTCTCTCCCCATAGCCCTGTATCAATACCACTGCCCCACTCTCTCTCCCCATAACCCTGTATCAATCCCACTGCCTCACTCTCTCCCCATAGCCCTGTATCAATCCCACTGCCTCGCTCTCTCCCCATAGCCCTGTATCAATACCACTGCCCCACTCTATCTCCCCATAACCCTGTATCAATCCCACTGCCTCACTCTCTCCCCATAGCCCTGTATCAATCCCACTGCCCCACTCTCTCTCCCCATAGCCCTGTATCAATCCCACTGCCTCGCTCTCTCCCCATAGCCCTGTATCAATCCAACTGCCTCGCTCTCTCCCCATAGCCCTGTATCAGTCCCACTGCCCCGCTCTCTCCCCACAGCCCTGTATCAATCCCACTGCCCCACTCTCTCTCCCCATAACCCTGTATCAATCCCACTGCCCCGCTCTGTCCCCATAGCCCTGTATCAATCCCACTGCCCCACTCTCTCTCCCCATAACCCTGTATCAATCCCACTGCCCCGCTCTCTCCCCATAGCCCTGTATCAATCCCACTGCCCCGCTCACTCCCTATAGCCCTGTATCAATTCAACTGCCCTGCTCTCTCCCCATAGCCCTGTATCAATCCCACTGCCCCACTCTCTCTCCCCATAACCCTGTATCAATCCCACTGCCCCGCTCTCTCTCCATAGCCCTGTATCAATCCCACTGCCCCACTCTCTCTCCCCATAACCCTGTATCAATCCCACTGCACTGCTCTCTCCCCATAGCCCTGTATCAATCCCACTGCCCCACTCTCTCTCCCCATAACCCTGTATCAATCCCACTGCCCCGCTCTCTCCCCATAACCCTGCACCAATCCCAGGGCCCCACTCTCTCCCCATAGCCCTGTATCAATCCCACTGCCCTGCTCTCTCCCCATAGCCCTGTATCAATCCCACTGCCCCGCTCTCTCCCCATAACCCTGTATCAATCCCACTGCCCCGCTCTCTCCCCATAGCCCTGTATCAATCCCACTGCCCCGCTCTCTCCCCATAGCCCTGTATCAATCCCACTGCCACACTCTCTCCCCACAGCCCTGTTTCAATCCCATTGCCCCACTCTCTCCCCATAGCCCTGTATCAATCCCACTGCCACACTCTCTCCCCATAGCCCTGTATCAATCCCACTGCCCCACTCTCTCCCCATAGCCCTGTATCAATCCCACTGCCCCGCTCTCTCCCCATAACCCTGTATCAACCCCACGGCCCCACTCTCTCCCTATAGCCCTGTATTGATCCCACTGCCCCGCTCTCTCCCCATAGCCCTGTATCAATCCCACTGCCCTGCTCTCTCCCCATAACCCTGTATCAATCACACTGCCCCGCGCTCTCCCCATAGCCCTGTATCAATCCCACTGCCCTGCTCTCTCCCCATAACCCTGTATCCATCCCACTGCCCCGCGCTCTCCCCATAGCCCTGTATCGATCCCACTGCCCCACTCTCTCCCCAGAGCCCTGTATGAATCCCACTGCCCCACTCTCTCCCCATAGCCCTGTATCAATCCCACTGCCCTGCTCTCTCCCCATAACCCTGTATCAATCCCACGGCCCCACTCTCTCCCCATAGCCCTGTATCAATCCCACTGCCCCGCGCTCTCCCCATAGCCCTGTATCGATCCCACTGCCCCGCTCTCTCCCCATAGCCCTGTATCAATCCCACTGACCCACTCTCTCCCATAGCCCTGTATCAATCCCACTGCCCCACTCTCTCCCCATAGCCCTGTATCAATCCCACTGCCCCGCTCTCTCCCCATAGCCCTGTATCAATCCCACTGCCTCGCTCTCTCCCATAGCCCTGTATCAATCCCACTGCCCACACTCTCCCCGTAGCCCTGTATCAATCCCACTGCCTCGCTCTCTCCCATAGCCCTGTATCAATCCCACTGCCCCACTCTCTCCCCATGGCCCTGTATCAATCCCACTGCCTCGCTCTCTCCCATAGCCCTGTATCAATCCCACTGCCCCACTCTCTCCCCATAGCCCTGTATCAATCCCACTGCCCCACTCTCTCCCCATAGCCCTGTATCAATCCTACTGCCCCACTCTCTCCCCATAGCCCTGTATCAATCCCACTTCCCCGCTCTCTCCCCATAGCCCTGTATCAATCCCACTGCCCCGCTCTCTTCCCATAGCCCTGTATCAACCCCACTGCCCCGCTCTCTCCCCATAGCCCTGTATCAATCCCACTGCCCCACTCTCTCCCCATTGCCCTGTATCAATCCCACTGCCCCACTCTCTCCCATAGCCCTGTATCAATCCCACTGCCTCACTCTCTCTCCATCGCCCTGTATCAATCCCAGTGCCCCGCTCTCTCCCCATAGCCCTGTATCAATCCCACTGCCCCACACTCTCCCCATAGCCGTGTACCGTGTATCAATCCCACTGCCCCGCTCTCTCCCCGTAGTCCTGTATCAATCCCACTACCCCACTCTCTCCCCATAGCCCTGTATCAATCCCACTGCCCACTCTCTCCCCGTAGTCCTGTATCAATCCCACTGCCTCGCTCTCTCTCCATCGCCCTGTATCAATCCCACTGCCTCGCTCTCTCCCCATAGCCCTGTATCAATCCCACTGCCTCGCTCTCTACCCGTAGTCCTGTATCAATCCCACTGCCCCACTCTCTCCCCATAGCCCTGTATCAATCCCACTGCCCCGCTCTCTCCCCGTAGTCCTGTATCAATCCCACTGCCCCACTCTCTCTCCATAGCCCTGTATCAATCCCACTGCCCCACTCACTCCCCATAGCCCTGTATCAATCCCACTGCCCCGCTCTCTCCCCATAGCCCTGTATCAATCCCACTGCCCCACTCTCTCTCCCCATAACCCTGTATCAATCCCACTGCCCCGCTCTCTCCCCATAGCCCTGTATCAATCCCACTGCCCCGCTCACTCCCCATAGCCCTATATCAATCCAACTGCCCCGCTCTCTCCCCATAGCCCTGTATCAATCCCACTGCCCCACTCTCTCTCCCCATAACCCTGTATCAATCCCACTGCCCCGCTCTCTCTCCATAGCCCTGTATCAATCCCACTGCCCCACTCTCTCTCCCCATAACCCTGTATCAATCCCACTGCACTGCTCTCTCCCCATAGCCCTGTATCAATCCCACTGCCCCACTCTCTCTCCCCATAACCCTGTATCAATCCCACTGCCCCGCTCTCTCCCCATAACCCTGCATCAATCCCAGGGCCCCACTCTCTCCCCATAGCCCTGTATCAATCCCACTGCCCTGCTCTCTCCCCATAGCCCTGTATCAATCCCACTGCCCCACTCTCTCCCCATAGCCCTGTATCAATCCCACTTCCCCGCTCTCTCCCCATAGCCCTGTATCAATCCCACTGCCCCACTCTCTTCCCATAGCCCTGTATCAATCCCACTGCCCCGCTCTCTCCCCATAGCCCTGTATCAATCCCACTGCCCCACTCTCTCCCCATTGCCCTGTATCAATCCCACTGCCCCGCTCTCTCCCCGTAGTCCTGTATCAATCCCACTGCCTCGCTCTCTCTCCATCGCCCTGTATCAATCCCACTGCCTCGCTCTCTCCCCATAGCCCTGTATCAATCCCACTGCCTCGCTCTCTCCCCATAGCCCTGTATCAATCCCACTGCCTCGCTCTCTCCCCATAGCCCTGTATCAATCCCACTGCCTCGCTCTCTCCCCATAGCCCTGTATCAATCCCACTGCCTCGCTCTCTCCCCATAGCCCTGTATCAATCCCACTTCCCCGCTCTCTCCCCATAGCCCTGTATCAATCCCACTGCCCCACTCTCTTCCCATAGCCCTGTATCAATCCCACTGCCCCGCTCTCTCCCCATAGCCCTGTATCAATCCCACTGCCCCACTCTCTCCCCATTGCCCTGTATCAATCCCACTGCCCCGCTCTCTCCCCGTAGTCCTGTATCAATCCCACTGCCTCGCTCTCTCTCCATCGCCCTGTATCAATCCCACTGCCTCGCTCTCTCCCCATAGCCCTGTATCAATCCCACTGCCTCGCTCTCTCCCCATAGCCCTGTATCAATCCCACTGCCTCGCTCTCTCCCCATAGCCCTGTATCAATCCCACTGCCTCGCTCTCTCCCCATAGCCCTGTATCAATCCCACTGCCTCGCTCTCTCCCCATAGCCCTGTATCAATCCCACTGCCCCGCTCTCTCCCCATAGCCCTGTATCAATCCCACTGCCTCACTCTCTCTCCATCGCCCTGTATCAATCCCACTGCCCCGCTCTCTCCCCATAGCCCTGTATCAATCCCACTACCCCACACTCTCCGCATAGCCGTGTACCGTGTATCAATCCCACTGCCCCGCTCTCTCCCCGTAGTCCTGTATCAATCCCACTACCCCACTCTCTCCCCATAGCCCTGTATCAATCCCACTGCCCACTCTCTCCCCGTAGTCCTGTATCAATCCCACTGCCTCGCTCTCTCTCCATCGCCCTGTATCAATCCCACTGCCTCGGTCTCTCCCCATAGCCCTGTATCAATCCCACTGCCTCGCTCTCTCCCCGTAGCCCTGTATCAATCCCACTGCCCCGCTCTCTCCCCATAGCCCTGTATCAATCCCACTGCCCCGCTCTCTCCCCATAGCCCTGTAGCAATCCCACTGCCCCACTCTCTCTCCCCATAACACTGTATCAATCCCACTGCGCTGCTCTCTCCCCATAGCCCTGTATCAATCCCACTGCCCCGCTCTCACCCCAAGCCCTGTATCAATCCCACTGTCCCACTCTCTCCCCATAGCCCTGTATCAATCCCACTGCCCTGCTCTCTCCCCATAACCCTGTATCAATCCCACTGCCACACTCTCTCCCCACAGCCCTGTATCAATCCCATTGCCCCACTCTCTCCCCATAGCCCTGTACCAATCCCACTGCCACACTCTCTCCCCATAGCCCTGTATCAATCCCACTGCCCCACTCTCTCCCCATAGCCCTGTATCAATCCCACTGCCCCGCTCTCTCCCCATAACCCTGTATCAATCCCACGGCCCCACTCTCTCCCCATAGCCCTGTATCGATCCCACTGCCCCGCTCTCTCCCCATAGCCCTGTATCAATCCCACTGCCCCACTCTCTCCCCATAGCCCTGTATCAATCCCACTGCCACACTCTCTCCCCATAGCCCTGTATCAGTCCCACTGCCCCACTCTCTCTCCCCATAGCCCTGTATCAATCCCACTGCCCCACTCTCTCTCCCCATAGCCCTGTATCAATCCCACAGCCCCGCTCTCTCCCCATAGCCCTGTATCAATCCCACTGCCTCGCTCTCTCCCCATAGCCCTGTATCAATCCCACTGCCCCGCTCTCTCCCCATAGCCCATATCAATCCCACTGCCTCGCTCTCTCTCCATAGACCTGTATCAATCCCACTGCCCCACACTCTCCCCATAGCCCTGTATCAATCCCACTGCCCCACCCTCTCTCTCCATAACCCTGTATCAATCCCACTGCCCCGCTCTCTCCCCATAGCCCTGTATCAATCCCACTGCCCCGCTCACTCCCCATAGCCCTGTATCAATCCCACTGCCCCGCTCTCTCCCCATAGCCCTGTATCAATCCCACTGCCCCACTCTCTCTCCCCATAACCCTGTATCAATCCCACTGCCCCGCTCTCTCCCCATAGCCCTGTATCAATCCCACTGCCCCGCTCTCTCCCCATAGCCCTGTATCAATCCCACTGCCCCGCTCTCTCCCCATAGCCCTGTATCAATCCCACAGCCTCGCTCTCTCCCCATAGCCCTGTATCAATCCCACTGCCTCGCTCTCTCCCCATCGCCCTGTATCAATCCCACTGCCCCGCTCTCTCCCCATAGCCCTGTATCAATACCACTGCCCCACTCTCTCTCCCCATAACCCTGTATCAATCCCACTGCCTCACTCTCTCCCCATAGCCCTGTATCAATCCCACTGCCTCGCTCTCTCCCCATAGCCCTGTATCAATACCACTGCCCCACTCTATCTCCCCATAACCCTGTATCAATCCCACTGCCTCACTCTCTCCCCATAGCCCTGTATCAATCCCACTGCCCCACTCTCTCTCCCCATAGCCCTGTATCAATCCCACTGCCTCGCTCTCTCCCCATAGCCCTGTATCAATCCAACTGCCTCGCTCTCTCCCCATAGCCCTGTATCAGTCCCACTGCCCCGCTCTCTCCCCACAGCCCTGTATCAATCCCACTGCCCCACTCTCTCTCCCCATAACCCTGTATCAATCCCACTGCCCCGCTCTGTCCCCATAGCCCTGTATCAATCCCACTGCCCCACTCTCTCTCCCCATAACCCTGTATCAATCCCACTGCCCCGCTCTCTCCCCATAGCCCTGTATCAATCCCACTGCCCCGCTCACTCCCTATAGCCCTGTATCAATTCAACTGCCCTGCTCTCTCCCCATAGCCCTGTATCAATCCCACTGCCCCACTCTCTCTCCCCATAACCCTGTATCAATCCCACTGCCCCGCTCTCTCTCCATAGCCCTGTATCAATCCCACTGCCCCACTCTCTCTCCCCATAACCCTGTATCAATCCCACTGCACTGCTCTCTCCCCATAGCCCTGTATCAATCCCACTGCCCCACTCTCTCTCCCCATAACCCTGTATCAATCCCACTGCCCCGCTCTCTCCCCATAACCCTGCACCAATCCCAGGGCCCCACTCTCTCCCCATAGCCCTGTATCAATCCCACTGCCCTGCTCTCTCCCCATAGCCCTGTATCAATCCCACTGCCCCGCTCTCTCCCCATAACCCTGTATCAATCCCACTGCCCCGCTCTCTCCCCATAGCCCTGTATCAATCCCACTGCCCCGCTCTCTCCCCATAGCCCTGTATCAATCCCACTGCCACACTCTCTCCCCACAGCCCTGTTTCAATCCCATTGCCCCACTCTCTCCCCATAGCCCTGTATCAATCCCACTGCCACACTCTCTCCCCATAGCCCTGTATCAATCCCACTGCCCCACTCTCTCCCCATAGCCCTGTATCAATCCCACTGCCCCGCTCTCTCCCCATAACCCTGTATCAACCCCACGGCCCCACTCTCTCCCTATAGCCCTGTATTGATCCCACTGCCCCGCTCTCTCCCCATAGCCCTGTATCAATCCCACTGCCCTGCTCTCTCCCCATAACCCTGTATCAATCACACTGCCCCGCGCTCTCCCCATAGCCCTGTATCAATCCCACTGCCCTGCTCTCTCCCCATAACCCTGTATCCATCCCACTGCCCCGCGCTCTCCCCATAGCCCTGTATCGATCCCACTGCCCCACTCTCTCCCCAGAGCCCTGTATGAATCCCACTGCCCCACTCTCTCCCCATAGCCCTGTATCAATCCCACTGCCCTGCTCTCTCCCCATAACCCTGTATCAATCCCACGGCCCCACTCTCTCCCCATAGCCCTGTATCAATCCCACTGCCCCGCGCTCTCCCCATAGCCCTGTATCGATCCCACTGCCCCGCTCTCTCCCCATAGCCCTGTATCAATCCCACTGACCCACTCTCTCCCATAGCCCTGTATCAATCCCACTGCCCCACTCTCTCCCCATAGCCCTGTATCAATCCCACTGCCCCGCTCTCTCCCCATAGCCCTGTATCAATCCCACTGCCTCGCTCTCTCCCATAGCCCTGTATCAATCCCACTGCCCACACTCTCCCCGTAGCCCTGTATCAATCCCACTGCCTCGCTCTCTCCCATAGCCCTGTATCAATCCCACTGCCCCACTCTCTCCCCATGGCCCTGTATCAATCCCACTGCCTCGCTCTCTCCCATAGCCCTGTATCAATCCCACTGCCCCACTCTCTCCCCATAGCCCTGTATCAATCCCACTGCCCCACTCTCTCCCCATAGCCCTGTATCAATCCTACTGCCCCACTCTCTCCCCATAGCCCTGTATCAATCCCACTTCCCCGCTCTCTCCCCATAGCCCTGTATCAATCCCACTGCCCCGCTCTCTTCCCATAGCCCTGTATCAACCCCACTGCCCCGCTCTCTCCCCATAGCCCTGTATCAATCCCACTGCCCCACTCTCTCCCCATTGCCCTGTATCAATCCCACTGCCCCACTCTCTCCCATAGCCCTGTATCAATCCCACTGCCTCACTCTCTCTCCATCGCCCTGTATCAATCCCAGTGCCCCGCTCTCTCCCCATAGCCCTGTATCAATCCCACTGCCCCACACTCTCCCCATAGCCGTGTACCGTGTATCAATCCCACTGCCCCGCTCTCTCCCCGTAGTCCTGTATCAATCCCACTACCCCACTCTCTCCCCATAGCCCTGTATCAATCCCACTGCCCACTCTCTCCCCGTAGTCCTGTATCAATCCCACTGCCTCGCTCTCTCTCCATCGCCCTGTATCAATCCCACTGCCTCGCTCTCTCCCCATAGCCCTGTATCAATCCCACTGCCTCGCTCTCTACCCGTAGTCCTGTATCAATCCCACTGCCCCACTCTCTCCCCATAGCCCTGTATCAATCCCACTGCCCCGCTCTCTCCCCGTAGTCCTGTATCAATCCCACTGCCCCACTCTCTCTCCATAGCCCTGTATCAATCCCACTGCCCCACTCACTCCCCATAGCCCTGTATCAATCCCACTGCCCCGCTCTCTCCCCGTAGTCCTGTATCAATCCCACTGCCCCGCTCTCACTCCATCGCCCTGTATCAATCCCACTGCCTCGCTCTCTCCCCATAGCCCTGTATCAATCCCACTGCCTCGCTCTCTCCCCATAGCCCTGTATCAATCCCACCGCCTCGCTCTCTCCCCATAGCCCTGTATCATTCCCACCGCCTCGCTCTCTCCCCATAGCCCTGTATCAATCCCACTGCCTCCCTCTCTCCCCATAGCCCTATATCAATCCCACTGCCCCGCTCTCTCCCCATAGCCCTGTATCAATCCCACTGCCTCGCTCTCTCCCCATAGCCCTGTATCAGTCCCATTGCCCCGCTCTCTCCCCGTAGCCCTGTATCAATCCCACTGCCTCACTCTCTCTCCATCGCTCTGTATCAATCCCACTGCCCCGCTCTCTCCCCATAGCCCTGTATCAATCCCACTGACACACTCTCTCCCCATAGCCCTGTATCAATCCCACTGTCCCGCTCTCTCCCCATAGCCCTGTATCAATCACCGAACTAATCTCACTGCCCCACTCTCTCCCAATCGCCCAGTATCAATTCCACTGCCCCACTCTCTCCCCATAGCCCTGTATCAATCCCACTGCCCCGCTCTCTCCCCATAGCCCTGTATCAATCCCACTGACCCACGCTCTCCCCATAGTCCTGTATCAATCCCACTGCCCCGCTCTCTCCTCTTAGCCCTGTATCAATCCCACTGCACCGCTCTCTCCCCATAGCCCTGTATCAATCCCACTGCCCCGCTCTCTCCCCATAGCCTTGTATCAATCCCACTGCCCCGTTCTCTCTCCATAGCACTGTATCAATCCCACTGCCCCTCTCTCTCCCATAGCCCTGTATCAATCCCACCACCTCACTCTCTCCCATAGCCCTGTATCAATCCCACTGCCCCACTCTCTCTCCATAGTCCTGTATCAATCCCACTGCCCCACTCTCTCCCATAGCCCTGTATCAATCCCACTGCCCCACTCTCTCTCCATAGCCCTGTATCAATCCCACTGCCCCACTCTCTCCCATAGCCCTGTATCCATCCCACTGCCCCACTCTCTCCCCATAGCCCTGTATCAATTCCACTGCCTCGCTCTCTCCCCATAGCCCTGTATCAATCCCACTGCCCCACTCTCTCCCATAGCCCTGTATCCATCCCACTGCCCCACTCTCTCCCCATAGCCCTGTATCAATTCCACTGCCTCGCTCTCTCCCCATAGCCCTGTATCAATCCCACTGCCTCGCACTCTCCCCATAGCCCTGTATCAATCCCACTGCCTCGCTCTCTCCCCATAGCCCTGTATCATTCCCACCGCCTCGCTCTCTCCCCATAGCCCTGTATCAATCCCACTGCCTCCCTCTCTCCCCATAGCCCTGTATCAATCCCACTGCCCCGCTCTCTCCCCATAGCCCTGTATCAATCCCACTGCGTCGCTCTCTCCCCATAGCCCTGTATCAATCCCACTTCCTCGCTCTCTCCCCATAGCCCTGTATCAATCCCACTGCCTCGCTCTCTCCCCATAGCCCTGTATCAATCCCACTGCCCCACTCTCTCCCCATAGCCCTGTATCAATCCCACTGCCCTGCTCTCTCCCCATAGCCCTGTATCAATCCCACTGCCTCGCTCTCTCCCCATAGCCCTGTATCAATCCCACTGCCTCGCTCTCTCCCCATAGCCCTGTATCAATCCCACTGCCTCGCTCTCTCCCCATAGCCCTGTATCATTCCCACCGCCTCGCTCTCTCCCCATAGCCCTGTATCAATCCCACTGCCCCGCTCTCTCCCCATGGCCCTGTATCAATCCCACTGCCTCGCTCTCTCCCCATAGCCCTGTATCATTCCCACCGCCTCGCTCTCTCCCCATAGCCCTGTATCAATCCCACTGCCTCGCTCTCTCCCCATAGCCCTGTATCATTCGCACCGCCTCGCTCTCTCCCCATAGCCCTGTATCAATCCCACTGCCCCGCTCTCTCCCCATAGCCCTGTATCAATCCCACTCCCCCACTCTCTCCCCATAGCCCTGTATCAATCCCACTGCCCTGCTCTCTCCCCATAGCCCTGTATCAATCCCACTGCCTCGCTCTCTCCCCATAGCCCTGTATCAATCCCACTGCCTCGCTCTCTCCCCATAGCCCTGTATCAATCCCACTGCCTCGCTCTCTCCGCATAGCCCTGTATCATTCCCACCGCCTCGCTCTCTCCCCATAGCCCTGTATCAATCCCACTGCCCCGCTCTCTCCCCATAGCCCTGTATCAATCCCACTGCTCCACTCTCTCCCCATAGCCCTGTATCAATCCCACTTCCTCGCTCTCTCCCCATAGCCCTGTATCAATCCCACTGCCCCACTCTCTCCCCATAGCCCTGTATCAATCCCACTGCCCTGCTCTCTCCCCATAGCCCTGTATCAATCCCACTGCCTCGTTCTCTCCCTATAGCCCTGTATCAATCCCACTGCCCGCTCACTCCCCATAGCCCTATATCAATCCCACTGACCCGCTCTCTCCCCATAGCCCTGTATCAATCCCACTGCCCCTCTCTCTCTCCCCATAGCCCTGTATCAATCCCACTGCCTCGCTCTCTCACCATAGCACTGTATCAATCCCACTGCCTCGCTCTCTCCCCATAGCCCTGTATCAATCCCACTGCCCCTCTCTCTCTCCCCATAGCCCTGTGTCAATCCCACTGCCTCGCTCTCTCACCATAGCCCTGTATCAATCCCACTGCCCCCTCTCTCCCCATAGCCCTGTATCACTCCCACTGCCCCGCTCACTCCCCATAGCCCTGTATCAATCCCACTGCCTCGCTCTCCCCATAGCCCTGTATCAATCCCACTGCCTCGCTCTCTCCCCATAGCCCTGTATCAATCCCACTGCCCCACTCTCTCCCCATAGCCCTGTATCAATCCCACTGCCCCGCTCACTCCCCATAGCCCTGTATCAATCCCACTGCCTCGCTCTCTCCCCATAGCCCTGTATCAATCCCACTGCCCCACTCACTCCCCATAGCCCTGTATCAATCCCACTGCCCCACTCTCTCCCCATAGTCCTGTATCAGTCCCACTGCCACACTCTCTCCCCATAGCCCTGTATCAATCCCACTGCCCCACTCACTCCCCATAGCCCTGTATCAATCCCACTGCCCCGCTCTCTCCCCATAGCCCTGTATCAATCCCACTGCCTCGCTCTCTCCCCATAGTCCTGTATCAGTCCCACTGCCACACTCTCTCCCCATAGCCCTGTATCAATCCCACTGCCTCGCTCTCTCCCCATAGCCCTGTATCAATCCCACTGACCCGCTCTCTCCCCATAGCTCTGTATCAATCCCACTGCCTCGCTCTCTCCCCATAGCCCTGTATCAATCCCACTGCCCTACTCTCACCCCATAGCCCTGTATCAATCCCACTGCCCCGCTCTCTCCCCATAGCCCTGTATCAATCCCACTGCCCCACTCTCTCCCCACAGCCCTGTATCAATCCCACTGCCTCGCTCTCTCCCCATAGCCCTGTATCAATCCCACTGACCCGCTCTCTCCCCATAGCCCTGTATCAATCCCACTTCCCCGCTCTCTCCCCATAGCCCTGTATCAATCCCACTGCTCCACTCTCTCCCCATAGCCCTGTATCAATCCCACTGCCCCACTCTCTACCCATAGTCCTGTATCAATCCCACTGCCTCGCTCTCTCCCCATAGCCCTGTATCAATCCCACTGACCCGCTCTCTCCCCATAGCCCTGTAACAATCCCACTTCCCCGCTCTCTCCCCATAGCACTGTATCAATCCCACTCCCCCGCTCTCTCCCCATAGCCCTGTATCAATCCCACTGCTCCACTCTCTCCCCATAGCCCTGTATCAATCCCACTTCCTCGCTCTCTCCCCATAGCCCTGTATCAATCCCACTGCCTCGCTCTCTCCCCATAGCCCTGTATCAATCCCACTGCCCCACTCTCTCCCCATAGCCCTGTATCAATCCCACTGCCCTGCTCTCTCCCCATAGCCCTGTATCAATCCCACTTCCTCGCTCTCTCCCCATAGCCCTGTATCAATCCCACTGACCCGCTCTCTCCCCATAGCCCTGTAACAATCCCACTGCCCCGCTCTCTCCCCATAGCACTGTATCAATCCCACTGCCCCACTCTCTCCCCATAGCCCTGTATCAATCCCACTGCCTCGCTCTCTCCCCATAGCCCTGTATCAATCCCACTGCCCTGCTCTCTCCCCATAGCCCTGTATCAATCCCACTGCCTCGCTCTCTCCCCATAGCCCTGTATCAATCCCACTGACCCGCTCTCTCCCCATAGCCCTGTAACAATCCCACTGCCCCGCTCTCTCCCCATAGCACTGTATCAATCCCACTCCCCCGCTCTCTCCCCATAGCCCTGTATCAATCCCACTGCTCCACTCTCTCCCCATAGCCCTGTATCAATCCCACTTCCTCGCTCTCTCCCCATAGCCCTGTATCAATCCCACTGCCTCGCTCTCTCCCCATAGCCCTGTATCAATCCCACTGCCCCACTCTCTCCCCATAGCCCTGTAACAATCCCACTGCCTCGCTCACTCCCCATAGCCCTGTATCAATCCCACTGCCCCACTCTCTCCCCATAGCCCAGTATCAATCCCACTGCCCTGCTCTCTCCCCATAGCCCTGTATCAATCCCACTGCCTCGCTCTCTCCCCATAGCCCTGTATCAATCCCACTGCCTCGCTCTCTCCCCATAGCCCTGTATCAATCCCACTGCCTCGCTCTCTCCCCATAGCCCTGTATCATTCCCACCGCCTCACTCTCTCCCCATAGCCCTGTATCAATCCCACTGCCCCAGTCTCTCCCCATAGCCCTGTATCAATCCCACTGCCTCCCTCTCTCCCCATTGCCCTGTATCAATCCCACTGCCCCGCTCTCTCCCCATAGCCCTGTATCAATCCCACTGCTCCACTCTCTCCCCATAGCCCTGTATCAGTCCCACTTCCTCGCTCTCTCCCCATAGCCCTGTTTCAATCCCACTGCCCTGCTCTCTCCCCATAGCCCTGTATCAATCCCACTGCCTCGCTCTCTCCCCATAGCCCTGTATCAATCCCACTGCCCCTCTCTCTCTCCCCATAGCCCTGTATCAATCCCACTGCCTCGCTCCCTCACCATAGCCCTGTATCAATCCCACTGCCTCGCTCTCTCCCCATAGCCCTGTATCAATCCCACTGCCTCGCTCTCTCCCCATAGCCCTGTATCAATCCCACTGCCCCACTCTCTCCCCATAGCCCTGTATCAATCCCACTGCCTCGCTCTCTCCCCATAGCCCTGTATCAATCCCACTGACCCGCTCTCTCCCCATAGCTCTGTATCAATCCCACTGCCTCGCTCTCTCCCCATAGCCCTGTATCAATCCCACTGCCCCGCTCTCTCCCCATAGCCCTGTATCAATCCCACTGCCCCGCTCTCTCCCCATAGCCCTGTATCAATCCCACTGCTCCACTCTCTCCCCATAGCCCTGTATCAATCCCACTGCCCCACTCTCTCCCCATAGCCCTGTATCAATCCCACTGCCCCGCTCTCTCCCCATAGCCCTGTATCAATCCCACTGACCCGCTCTCTCCCCATAGCCCTGTATCAATCCCACTGCCCCGCTCTCACCCCATAGCCCTGTATCAATCCCACTGCCCCACTCTCTCCCCATAGCCCTGTATCAATCCCACTGACCCGCTCTCTCCCCATAGCCCTGTATCAATCCCACTGCCCCGCTCTCTCCCCATAGCCCTGTATCAATCCCACTGCTCCACTCTCTCCCCATAGCCCTGTATCAATCCCACTGCCCCACTCTCTCCCCATAGCCCTGTATCAATCCCACTGCCTCGCTCTCTCCCCATAGCCCTGTATCAATCACACTGACCCGCTCTCTCCCCATAGCCCTGTATCAATCCCACTGCCCCGCTCTCTAACCATAGGCCTGTATCAATCCCACTGCTCCACTCTCTCCCCATAGCCCTGTATCAATCCCACTGCCCCGCTCTCTCCCCATGGCCGTGTATCAATCCCACTGCCCCACTCTCTCCCCATAGCCCTGTATCAATCCCACTGCCCCGCTCTCTCCCCATAGCCCTGTATCAATCCCACTGCCCCACTCTCTCCCCATAGCCCTGTATCAATCCCACTGCCCCGCTCTCTCCCCATAGCCCTGTATCAGTCCCACTGCCCCACTCTCTCCCCATAGCCCAGTATCAGTCCCACTGCCCCGCTCTCTCCCCATAGCCCTGTATCAATCCCACTGCCCCGCTCTCTCCCCATAGCCCCGTATCAATCCCACTGCCCCACTCTCTCTCCCCATAGCCCTGTATCAATCCCACTGCCCCACTCTCTCCCCATAGCCCTGTATCAATCCCACTGCCCCGCTCTCTCCCCATAACCCTGTATCAATCCCACTGCCCCACTCTCTCCCCATAGCCCTGTATCAATCCCACTGCCCCACTCTCTCCCCATAGCCCTGTATCAATCCCACTGCCCCGCTCTCTCCCCATAACCCTGTATCAATCCCACTGCCCCACTCTCTCCCCATAGCCCTGTATCAATCCCACTGCCCCACTCTCTCCCCATAGCCCTGTATCAATCCCACTGACCCGCTCTCTCCCCATAGCCCTGTATCAATCCCACTGCCCCGCTCTCTCCCCATAGCCCTGTATCAATCCCACTGCCCCGCTCTCTCCCCATAGCCCTGTATCAATCCCACTGACCCGCTCTCTCCCCATAGCCCTGTATCAATCCCACTGCCCCGCTCTCTCCCCATAGCCCTGTATCAATCCCACTGCTCCACTCTCTCCCCATAGCCCTGTATCAATCCCACAGTCCCGCTCTCTCCCCATAGCCCTGTATCAGTCCCACTGCCCTACTCTCTCCCCATAGCCCAGTATCAGTCCCACTGCCCCGCTCTCTCCCCATAGCCCTGTATCAATCCCACTGCCCCACTCTCTCCCCATAGCCCTGTATCAATCCCACTGCCCCACTCTCTCTCCCCATAGCCCTGTATCAATCCCACTGCCCCACTCTCTCCCCATAGCCCTGTATCAATCCCACTGCCCCGCTCTCTCCCCATAACCCTGTATCAATCACACTGCCCCACTCTCTCCCCATAGCCCTGTATCAATCCCACTGCCCCGCTCTCTCCCCATAACCGTATATCAATCCCACTGCCCCAATCTCTCCCCACAGCCCTGTATCAATCCCACTGCCCCACTCTCTCCCCATAGCCCTGTATCAATCCCACTGCCCCGCTCTCTCCCCATAGCCCTGTATCAATCCCACTGCCCCACTCTCTCCCCATAACCGTATATCAATCCCACTGCCCCACTCTCTCCCCACAGCCCTGTATCAATCCCACTGCCCCACTCTCTCCCCATAGCCCTGTATCAATCCCACTGCCCCGCTCTCTCCCCATAGCTCTGTATCAATCCCACTGCCCCGCTCACTCCCCATAGCCCTGTATCAATCCCACTGCCTCGCTCTCTCCCCATAGCCCTGTATCAATCCCACTGCCCCGCTCTCTCCCCATAGCTCTGTATCAATCCCACTGCCCCGCTCACTCCCCATAGCCCTGTATCTATCCCACTGCCTCGCTCTCTCCCCATAGCCCTGTATCAATCCCACTGCCCCACTCTCTCCCCATAGCCCTGTATCAATCCCACTGCCTCACTCTCTCCCCATAGCCCTATATCAATCCCACTGCCCTGCTCTCTCCCCATAGCCCTATATCAATCCCACTGCCCTGCTCTCTCCCCATAGCCCTATATCAATCCCACTGTCCCGCTCTCTCCCCATAGCCCTGTATCAATCCCACTGCCCCACTCTCTCCCCATAGCACTGTATCAATCCCACTGCCCCACTCTCTCCCCATAGCCCTGTATTAATCCCACTGACCCGCTCTCTCCCCATAGCCCTGTATCAATCCCACTGCCTCACTCTCTCCCCATAGCCCTGTATCAATCCCACTGCCTCACTCTCTCCCCTGAGCCCTGTATCAATCCCACTGCCCCACTCTCTCCCCATAGCACTGTATCAATCCCACTGCCCCACTCTCTCCCCATAGCCCTGTATCAATCCCACTGACCCGCTCTCTCCCCATAGCCCTGTATCAATCCCACTGCCCCACTCTCTCCCCATAGCCCTGTATCAATCCCACTGCCCCGCTCTCTCCCCATAGCCCTGTATCAATCCCACTGACCCGCTCTCTCCCCATAGCCCTGTATCAATCCCACTGCCCCACTCTCTCTCCCCATAGCCCTGTATCAATCCCACTGCCCCACTCTCTCCCCATAGCCCTGTATCAATCCCACTGCCCCACTCTCTCCCCATAGCCCTGTATCAATCCCACTGCCCCACTCTCTCCCCATAGCCCTGTATCAATCCCACTGCCCCGCTCTCTCCCCATAGCCCTGTATCAATCCCACTGACCCGCTCTCTCCCCATAGCCCTGTATCAATCCCACTGCCCCACTCTCTCTCCCCATAGCCCTGTATCAATCCCACTGCCCCACTCTCTCCCCATAGCCCTGTATCAATCCCACTGCCCCACTCTCTCCCCATAGCCCTGTATCAATCCCACTGCCCCACTCTCTCCCCATAGCCCTGTATCAATCCCACTGCCCCGCTCTCTCCCCATAGCCCTGTATCAATCCCACTGACCCGCTCTCTCCCCATAGCCCTGTATCAATCCCACTGCCCCACTCTCTCCCCATAGCCCTGTATCAATCCCACTGCCCCACTCTCTCCCCATAGCCCTGTATCAATCCCACTGCCCCACTCTCTCCCCATAGCCCTGTATCAATCCCACTGCCCCACTCTCTCCCCATAGCCCTGTATCAATCCCACTGCCCCACTCTCTCCCCATAGCCCTGTATCAATCCCACTGCCACACCCTCCCCATAGCCCTGTATCAATCCCACTGCCCCACTCTCTCCCCATAGCCCTGTATCAATCCCACTGCCTCGCTCTCTCCCCATAGCCCTGTAGCAATCCCACTGCCCCGCTCTCTCCCCATAGCCCTGTATCAATCCCACTGCCACACCCTCCCCATAGCCCTGTATCAATCCCACTGCCACACCCTCCCCACAGCCCTGTATCAATCCCACTGTCCCGCTCTCTCCCCATAGCCCTGTAGCAATCCCACTGCCCCACTCTCTCCCCATAGCCCTGTATCAATCCCACTGCCACACCCTCCCCATAGCCCTGTATCAATCCCACTGCCACACCCTCCCCACAGCCCTGTATCAATCCCACTGTCCCGCTCTCTCCCCATAGCCCTGTATCAATCCCACTGCCCCACTCTCACCCCATAGCCCTGTATCAATCCCACTGCCCCGCTCTCTCCCCATAGCCCTGTATCAATCCCACTGCCACACCCTCCCCATAGCCCTGTATCAATCCCAAACTAATCCCACTGCCCACTTTCTCCATAGCGCTGTACATTCAGCATGCTAAGTTGGTGTGCGTGCTGTGTACCCGCAGGCTGAGGCGTTAACTGTATTACAACAGTGAGAATGTTGTCCATAGTTTTCTGATGTTTCAAGTTTAAAACTCCGTGAAGGTGAATTGCGGTCACAGTTCATGTTGAATAATGGAGATGGCCTGGGACCACTGGTTCCGTTTGTTTTAAAAGTTTTTTAATTCAACACATGTTCAACATTTTCACAATTATAAAACAACGCCCCCCCCTCCCCCCCCCCCCCTCCCGTAGTAGTCACGGTAACCAACTCCCGACAGTGCAAATGAAGAAACCCCAACAATTGTCCATCCCCCTCCTCACCCCCCTCACCTCTAACCTCGCCTCCTCCAGGATCAGAAACACCAGCAGCTCCCCCCTTCCCCTTCCTCCCCCCCTTCCCCTTCCTCCCCCCCTTCCTCCCCCCCTTCCCCTTCCTCCCCCCCCTTCCTCCCCCCCTCCCCTTCCTCCCCCCCTCCCCTTCCTCCCCCCCTTCCCCTTCCTCCCCCCCTTCCCCTTCCTCCCCCCCCTTCCCCTTCCTCCCCCCCCTTCCTCCCCCCTTCCCCTTCCTCCCCCCCTTCCTCCCCCCCTCCCCTTCCTCCCCCCCTCCCCTTCCTCCCCACCTTCCCCTTCCTCCCCCCCTTCCCCTTCCTCCCCCCCTTCCTCCCCCCCCTTCCCCTTCCTCCCCCCCTTCCTCCCCCCTCCCCTTCCTCCCCCCCTCCCCTTCCTCCCCCCCTCCCCTTCCTCCCCCCCTCCCCCTCCTCACCCCCCTCATCTCTAACCTCGCCTTCTCCAGGATCAGAAACACCAGCAGCTCCCCCCCTTCCCCTTCCTCCCCCCCCTTCCTCCCCCCCTTCCTCCCCCCTTCCCCTTCCTCCCCCCCCTTCCCCTTCCTTCCCCCCCTTCCCCTTCCTCCCCCCCTTCCTCCCCCCCTCCCCTTCCTCCCCCCCTTCCTCCCCCCCCTTCCCCTTCCTCCCCCCCCCTTCCCCTTCCTCCCCCCCCCTTCCCCTTCCTCCCCCCCCCTTCCTCCCCCCCTCCCCTTCCTGCCCCCCTCCCCTTCCTCCCCCCCCTCCCCTTCCTCCCCCCCTCCCCTTCCTCCCCCCCTCCCCCTCCTCACCCCCCTCATCTCTAACCTCGCCTTCTCCAGGATCAGAAACACCAGCAGCTCCCCCCCTTCCCCTTCCTCCCCCCCTTCCCCTTCCTCCCCCCCCTTCCCCTTCCTCCCCCCCCTTCCTACCCCCCCTTCCCCTTCCTTCCCCCCTTCCTCCTCCCCTCCCCTTCCTCCCCCCTCCCCTTCCTCCCCCCCTCCCCTTCCTCCCCCCCTCCCCTTCCTCCCCCCCTCCCCCTCCTCACCCCCCTCATCTCTAACCTCGCCTTCTCCAGGATCAGAAACACCAGCAGCTCCCCCCCTTCCCCGCCACACCGAGGCACAGGATGGAGAAGCTGATCCCCTCCCCAACAAGACCCGCCTGCGAGCGATCAGCGCGGCGAAGGCTCAAACATCTGCCCTCGCTCACGCCTGCGAGTGATCAGCGAGGCGAAGGCTCAAACATCTGCCGTTGCTCACGCCTGCGAGCGATCAGCGAGGCGTAGGCTGAAACATCTGCCCTCGCTCCTGCCTGCGAGCGATCAGCGAGGCGAGGCTCAAACATCTGCCCTCGCTCACGCCTGCGAGCGATCAGCGAGGCGAAGGCTCAAACATCTGCCCTCGCTCATGCCTGCGAGTGATCAGCGAGGCGAAGGCTCAAACATCTGCCCCCGCTCACGCCTGCGAGCGATCAGCGAGGCGAAGGCTGAAACATCTGCCCTCGCTCATGCCTGCGAGTGATCAGCGAGGCGAAGGCTCAAACATCTGCCCCCGCTCACGCCTGCGAGCGATCAGCGAGGCGAAGGCTCAAACATCTGCCCTCGCTCACGCCTGCGAGCGATCAGCGAGGCAAAGGCTCAAACATCTGCCCTCGCTCATGCCTGCGAGCGATCAGCGAGGCGAAGGCTCAAACATCTGCCCTCGCTCACGCCTGCGACTGATCAGCGAGGCGAAGGCTCAAACATCTGCCCTCCTGCCTGCGAGCGATCAGCGAGGCGAAGGCTCAAACATCTGCCCCCGCTCACGCCTGCGAGCGATCAGCGATGCGAAGGCTCAAACATCTGCCCTCGCTCCTGCCTGCGAGTGATCAGCGAGGCGAAGGCTCAAACATCTGCCCCCGCTCACGCCTGCGAGCGATCAGCGAGGCGAAGGCTCAAACATCTGCCCCCGCTCCTGCCTGCGAGCGATCAGCGAGGCGAAGGCTCAAACATCTGCCCCCGCTCCTGCCTGCGACTGATCAGCGAGGCGAAGGCTCAAACATCTGCTCCTGCCTGCGAGCGATCAGCGAGGCGAAGGCTCAAACATCTGCCCCCGCTCCTGCCTGCGACTGATCAGCGAGGCGAAGGCTCAAACATCTGCCCTCGCTCACGCCTGCGAGTGATCAGCGAGGCGAAGGCTCAAACATCTGCTCACGCCTGCGAGCGATCAGCGAGACGAAGGCTCAAACATCTGCCCTCGCTCCTGCCTGCGAGCGATCAGCGAGGCCAAGGCTCAAACATCTGCCCCCGCTCCTGCCTGCGACTGATCAGCGAGGCGAAGGCTCAAACATCTGCCCCCGCTCCTGCCTGCGAGCGATCAGCGAGGCGAAGGCTCAAACATCTGCCCCCGCTCACGCCTGCGAGTGATCAGCGAGGCGAAGGCTCAAACATCTGCCCTCGGTCATGCTTGCGAGCGATCAGCGAGGCGAAGGCTCAAACATCTGCTCCTGCCTGCGAGCGATCAGCGAGGCGAGGCTCAAACATCTGCCCTCGCTCACGCCTGCGAGCGATCAGCGAGGCGAAGGCTCAAACATCTGCCCTCGCTCATGCCTGCGAGTGATCAGCGAGGCGAAGGCTCAAACATCTGCCCCCGCTCACGCCTGCGAGCGATCAGCGAGGCGAAGGCTGAAACATCTGCCCTCGCTCATGCCTGCGAGTGATCAGCGAGGCGAAGGCTCAAACATCTGCCCCCGCTCACGCCTGCGAGCGATCAGCGAGGCGAAGGCTCAAACATCTGCCCTCGCTCACGCCTGCGAGCGATCAGCGAGGCAAAGGCTCAAACATCTGCCCTCGCTCATGCCTGCGAGCGATCAGCGAGGCGAAGGCTCAAACATCTGCCCTCGCTCACGCCTGCGACTGATCAGCGAGGCGAAGGCTCAAACATCTGCCCTCCTGCCTGCGAGCGATCAGCGAGGCGAAGGCTCAAACATCTGCCCCCGCTCACGCCTGCGAGCGATCAGCGATGCGAAGGCTCAAACATCTGCCCTCGCTCCTGCCTGCGAGTGATCAGCGAGGCGAAGGCTCAAACATCTGCCCCCGCTCACGCCTGCGAGCGATCAGCGAGGCGAAGGCTCAAACATCTGCCCCCGCTCCTGCCTGCGAGCGATCAGCGAGGCGAAGGCTCAAACATCTGCCCCCGCTCCTGCCTGCGACTGATCAGCGAGGCGAAGGCTCAAACATCTGCTCCTGCCTGCGAGCGATCAGCGAGGCGAAGGCTCAAACATCTGCCCCCGCTCCTGCCTGCGACTGATCAGCGAGGCGAAGGCTCAAACATCTGCCCTCGCTCACGCCTGCGAGTGATCAGCGAGGCGAAGGCTCAAACATCTGCTCACGCCTGCGAGCGATCAGCGAGACGAAGGCTCAAACATCTGCCCTCGCTCCTGCCTGCGAGCGATCAGCGAGGCCAAGGCTCAAACATCTGCCCCCGCTCCTGCCTGCGACTGATCAGCGAGGCGAAGGCTCAAACATCTGCCCCCGCTCCTGCCTGCGAGCGATCAGCGAGGCGAAGGCTCAAACATCTGCCCCCGCTCACGCCTGCGAGTGATCAGCGAGGCGAAGGCTCAAACATCTGCCCTCGGTCATGCTTGCGAGCGATCAGCGAGGCGAAGGCTCAAACATCTGCTCCTGCCTGCGAGCGATCAGCGAGGCGAAGGCTCAAACATCTGCCCCCGCTCCTGCCTGCGAGCGATCAGCGAGGCGAAGGCTCAAACATCTGCCCCCGCTCCTGCCTGCGACTGATCAGCGAGGCGAAGGCTCAAACATCTGCCCTCGCTCCTGCCTGCGAGCGATCAGCGAGGTGAAGGCTCAAACATCTGCCCTCGCTCCTGCCTGCGAGTGATCAGCGAGGCGAAGGCTCAAACATCTGCCCTCGCTCACGCCTGCGAGTGATCAGCGAGGCGAAGGCTCAAACATCTGCCCCCGCTCACGCCTGCGAGCGATCAGCGAGACGAAGGCTCAAACATCTGCCCTCACTCCTGCCAACGAGCGATCAGCGAGGCCAAGGCTCAAACATCTGCCCTTGGTCACGCCTGCGAGTGATCAGCGAGGCGAATGCTCAAACATCTGCCCCCGCTCCTGCCTGCGAGTGATCAGCGAGGCGAAGGCTCAAACATCTGCCCCCACTCACGCCTGCGAACGATCAGCGAGGCCAAGGCTCAAACATCTGCCGTCGCTCATGCCTGCGAGCGATCAGCGAGGCGAAGGCTCAAACATCTGCCGTCGCTCATGCCTGCGAGCGATCAACGAGGCCAAGGCTTAAACATCTGCCGTCGCTCACGCCTGCGAGCGATCAGCGAGGCCAAGGCTCAAACATCTGCCCTCGCTCACGCCTGCGAGCGATCAGCGAGGCCAAGGCTCAAACATCTGCCGTCGCTCATGCCTGCGAGCGATCAGCGAGGCCAAGGCTCAAACATCTGCTGTCGCTCACGCCTGCGAGCGATCAGCGAGGCCAAGGCTCAAACATCTGCCGTCGCTCATGCCTGCGAGTGATCAGCGAGGCGAAGGCTCAAACATCTGCCCTCGCTCACGCCTGCGAGTGAACAGCGAGGCGATGGCTCAAACATCTGCCCTCGCTCCTGCCTGCGAGTGATCAGCGAGGCGAAGGCTCAAACATCTGCCCTCGCTCACGCCTGCGAGTGATCAGCGAGGCGAAGGCTCAAACATCTGCTCACGCCTGCGAGCGATCAGCGAGGCGAAGGCTCAAACATCTGCCCTCGCTCCTGCCTGCGAGCGATCAGCGAGGCGAAGGCTCAAACATCTGCCCTCGCTCCTGCCTGCGAGTGATCAGCGAGACGAAGGCTCAAACATCTGCCCTCGGTCACGCCTGCGAGTGATCAGCGAGGCGAAGGATCAAAGGCGAAGGCAGATTATCCCACCTCAGCAAATCCGCCTGCATCCCCCCCCACCCCCCAAGCTAGTGAAATTAAACTTCCCAAGCCCTGTCCAGTCCCGGGCCACCTGCACCCCCAAATATCTCAAGTGGTTTGCTGCCAAGCGAAATTGCAACCTCCTCCCTCCCCAGCTCCAATCCCAGGTGGGGAGACCATAAAATACTCGCTTATACCCTGAAACTGTCCTGAATCTCTGGGACAGCTCCATTATGCTCCCCAACAACAGCGAGGGTACCGGACTATCACCCTCGCCGCTGCCTCCCTCTGGAGCCGGCCGGCCTGCATACACCCCATACCTCAGGGGCTGGTTTAGCACAGGGCTAAGGAGCTGGCTTTTAAAGCAGACCAAGGCAGGCCAGCAGCATGGTTCAATTCCCGTACCGGCCTCCCCGAACAGACGCCGGAATGTGGTGACTAGGGGCTTTTCACAGTAATATAACAGCAGGTCGTCGGCATAAATATATCAATCTTTATTGTCACAAGTAGGCTTACATTGACACTGCAATGAAGTTACTGTGAAAAGCACTGTGCTCCCCCCTCACCTCACTCTCCCCTTCCACAATCCCGAGCTCTTCAGCGCAATGGCCAAGGGCTCTATAGCCAATGCAAACACAAGGGGGGACATGGAACATCCCTGCCTTGTATCCCGATGTAGTGTGACATTCCCTGAATTCATGCTGTTCACGCGCACACTCGCCATCGGTTCCTTCCACAGCAGCCGTACCCACGCCACAAACTTTGGCCCAATCCCAAATCTGTCCAGCACCGCCATGAAATACCCGCACTCTACCTGATCAAACGCCTTCTACCCCTCCAGTGCCACCACCTGCTCCGTCTCCCTTCTCCGCCGGAGAAAGCACCACATTCCGCAATGTCCTCACGTTCGAGAACGTGACCTTCAGGAACCCCCTCCTGGTCCTCCCCGATCACCTTCTGGAGACACCCTTCCAACCTTAACGCTAGCATCGTGCCATCTGCATCCAGCAGAGATATGGGCCTACACGACCCACACTCCACCGGTTCCTTATCCTTCGTTAACAACAGCGAGATGGAAGCCTGTCCCCTACCCTTCGCATCCTCAAACATTCCCACCATCAATGGCGCCAACGTGTAGGGCAGCACAGTGGTTAGCACTGTTGCTTCACAGCGCAGGGACCCGGGTTCGATTCCCGTCTTGGGTCACTGTGCGGAGTTCACCCCGTGTCTGCGTGGGTTTCCTCCGGGTGCTCCGGTTTCCTCCCACAAGTCCCGAATGACGTGCTGTTGGTGAATTGGACATTCTGAATTCTCCCTCTGTGACCCGAACAGGCGCCGGAATGTGGCGACGAGGGGATTTTACAGTAACCTCATTGCAGTGTTAATGTAAGCCTACTTGTGACAACATAGATTATTATTGTCCTTAAACTTCAGATAAAATTGAACCAGAAGCGCATCGAGGCCTCCAGCGTTCGGGGCCTCCAGCGTTCGGGGCCTCCAGCGTTCGGGGCCTCCAGCGTTCGGGGCCTCCAGCGTTCGGGGCCTCCAGCGTTCGGGGCCTCCAGCGTTCGGGGCCTCCAGCGTTCGGGGCCTCCAGCGTTCGGGGCCTCCAGCGTTCGGGGCCTCCAGCGTTCGGGGCCTCCAGCGTTCGGGGCCTCCAGCTTTCGGGACCTCCAGCGTTCGGGGCCTCCAGCGTTCGGGGCCTCCAGCTTTCGGGGCCTCCAGCGTTCGGGGCCTCCAGCGTTCGGGGCCTCCAGCGTTCGGGGCCTCCAGCGTTCGGGGCCTCCAGCGTTCGGGGCCTCCAGCTTTCGGGGCCTCCAGCGTTCGGGACCTCCAGCGTTCGGGGCCTCCAGCGTTCGGGGCCTCCAGCTTTCGGGGCCTCCAGCGTTCGGGGCCTCCAGCTTTCGGGGCCTCCAGCTTTCGGGGCCTCCAGCTTCCCTGCCTGCATCCTCCCAATCGCGTCCTTCACCTCCTGCTCCCCCCCCCGGCCCCGCCAACCCTGCCCTCTCCGCATCCCCAACCTCGGATACTCCAGCCCATCTAGAAATTCCCTCACCTCCCACTCCTCCTCCGGTGGCTCCGACCTATGCAGGTCTCTATAAAAGTCCTCAAATACTTTATTAATCTGCTCTGGGGCCACCACCAGCTTTCCCGTCCTATCCCGTACCGGACTATCTCCCTCGCCGCTGCCTCCCTCTGGAGCCGGTCGGCCTGCATACGCCCCATACCTCAGGGGCTGGTTTAGCACAGGGCTAAGGAGCTGGCTTTTAAAGCAGACCAAGGCAGGCCAGCAGCACGGTTCAATTCCCGTACCGGCCTCCCCGAACAGACGCCGGAATGTGGCGACTAGGGGCTTTTCACAGTAACTTCATTTGAAGTCTACTTGTGACAGTAAAGGTTTTCATTTCATTTTTCATTTCAGACCTCTAAACAGCCCCCCTCACCCTCCTCAGCTGACACACCGCTTTCCCCGCGGGCAATTGGCCGAACCTCACCTGCAACCCGTTTCTCATGGCTGGGAGGGCCGGATCCGTGACCCTCCCATCCGCCTCCAAAATCTCCTCTATCAGTGTTTGGCGATCCTCCCTCTCCTCCCTACCCACCTGAACCTTGAACGAGATCACCTCCACCCCCCTCACTACCGCCTTCAGAGTTTCCCAGAACACTGACTGCGACCCCCCCCCCGTGCAATCACACCCCACATACTCCGCGATCACCTTCCCAGTCTTATCACAGAGGTTCCGGTCCGCTGACAACCCCACATTCATTCTCCACCCCGATCTCTGGGCTACCCTCTTCTCCAAAGCCGCGTCCATCCAATGTGCAGCGTGGTCCCAAATCCCGATTGCCGAGTACCCCGACCTCTTAACGCCAGGCAATAGGGCCTTTTCCACCACAAAGACGTCAATCCTTGACTCTGGTGCCTTGTGTACCAGAGAGGGAGGTTAATGCTCCCGTTCCAGCTCCACATTCCAGTCCCCCCCCCTGCCCTTCGATTAACTCATGGGTGCCCCAATCCGGGATGGCACCCAGCGCCCCCTTCACAAACCCCGCATCGTCCCAGTTGGGGCTCTATCCGCTCACCTGTGCCACCCACCTCCCCTCTAGTGCACCCGTCACCATCGCATAACTGCAACCTCCTCCATCTCAAACCTCCCAGCCTAGGGCGGCACGGTAGCACAAGTGGCTAGCACTGTGGCTTCACAGCTCCAGGGTCCCAGGTTCGATTCCCCGCTGGGTCACTGTCTGTGCGGAGTTGGCACCTTCTCCCCGTGTCTGCGTGGGTTTCCTCCGGGTGCTCCAGTTTCCTCCCACAGTCCAGAGATGTGCAGGTTAGGTGGATTGGTCATGTCAAATTGCCCCTTAGTGTCCAAAAAGGTTAGGAGGAGTTATTGGGTTACGGGGATAGGGTGGAAATGAGGGCTTAGGTGGGTCAGTGCAGACTCGATGGGCCGAATGGCCTCCTTCTGCACTCTATGTTCTTACCAACCAACACTGCCTCCCCCTTGAGGCCGACTGTCAAACACCTGACCCGCCCCCCCCGCCCCCCCCCCCCCCCAACCCTTGCTGAGCCTCACCTGACCCCTCACCCTCCACCGAGTCACCTGCGGCATCCATTTGTTCTGATTTTATTGACAAAACGAGATCAGGAGTGTGACATACGGACATTTCCTGAGGTGTTAGGTGGTCGTTATGTTTTGTTTATCTGTGACATGAACTGTTGGTGTGTTGCAGGTCACGGATGGACTATATGGGATCTCCCTCACGACATGTGTACTCGTCGCAACAAGCACAGATGTTGTCCGTGAACACGGCACACGGCCCAGGCGAGAAGCAGTGTAGCGGCAAGATGGAGGCGTCTGCCTCGGTAGAGCACGAGGCTCTGAGTACGGCGTTCCGCTCAGTTCCTCTGGCTGAGGAGGAGGACTTTGACAGCAAAGATTGGGTGATTATTGACAGGACTGAACTGAAAGACTTCCATCCTGGCGTGGAGGCAAGTTCCTCCGGAACAACAGACGAGGAGCCAGAGGAACTGCGACCCCTGGAGGGAGCAGAGGCTGCTGTCCGACCCAAAAGCCAGGAAGTAAAGGTGAAGGGAGATGAGGAGAGCGTGTGCAGAGAGAGCGTGTGCAGAGAGAGCGTGAGGCAGCCTCGAGCACCTAGCCCTGGGCGGTCACCACTACATCATTCCCAACCAGCCCCACGCTGCAGGAGGAGAGAGTCCGACCTCTCCGGCTCCGAACCACAGGTGAGTACTGGCAATGCCGGGCATCCCCAGGGTCAGAGCGCGAGGGGAGGGGGCAGGTCGAGGGGGTAGGATGGGCATCAACACCAGGCCCAGCCCCCTGGTCAACACCAGGCCCAGCCCCGTGGTCAACACCAGGCCCAGCCCCCTGGTCAACACCAGGCCCAGCCCCGTGGTCAACACCAGGCCCAGCCCCCTGGTCAACACCAGGCCCAGCCCCCTGGTCAACACCAGGCCCAGCCCCCTGGTCAACACCAGGCCCAGCCCCGTGGTCAACACCAGGCCCAGCCCCGTGGTCAACACCAGGCCCAGCCCCGTGGTCAACACCAGGCCCAGCCTCCTGGTCAACACCAGGCCCAGCCCCGTGGTCAACACCAGGCCCAGCCCCCTGGTCAACACCAGGCCCAGCCCCCTGGTCAACACCAGGCCCAGCCCCCTGGTCAACACCAGGCCCAGCCCCCTGGTCAACACCCAGGCCCAGCCCCCTGGTCAACACCAGGCCCAGCCCCGTGGTCAACACCAGGCCCAGCCCCGTGGTCAACACCAGGCCCAGCGCCCTGGTCAACCCAGGCCCAGCCCCGTGGTCAACACCAGGCCCAGCCCCGTGGTCAACACCAGGCCCAGCCCCCTGGTCAACACCAGGCCCAGCCCCGTGGTCAACACCAGGCCCAGCCCCGTGGTCAACACCAGGCCCAGCCCCCTGGTCAACACCAGGCCCAGCCCCGTGGTCAACACCAGGCCCAGCCCCGTGGTCAACACCAGGCCCAGCCCCCTGGTCAACACCAGGCCCAGCCCCCTGGTCAACACCAGGCCCAGCCCCCTGGTCAACACCAGGCCCAGCCCCCTGGTCAACACCAGGCCCAGCCCCCTGGTCAACACCAGGCCCAGCCCCGTGGTCAACACCAGGCCCAGCCCCGTGGTCAACACCAGGCCCAGCCCCGTGGTCAACACCAGGCCCAGCCCCGTGGTCAACACCAGGCCCAGCCCCGTGGTCAACACCAGGCCCAGCCCCGTGGTCAACACCAGGCCCAGCCCCGTGGTCAACACCAGGCCCAGCCCCGTGGTCAACACCAGGCCCAGCCCCGTGGTCAACACCAGGCCCAGCTCCGTGGTCAACACCAGGCCCAGCCCCCTGGTCAACACCAGGCCCAGCCCCCTGGTCAACACCAGGCCCAGCCCCCTGGTCAACACCCGGCCCAGCCCTGTGGTCAACACCCGGCCCAGCCCCCTGGTCAACACCCAGGCCCAGCCCCGTGGTCAACACCCAGGCCCAGCCCCCTGGTCAACACCAGGCCCAGCCCCCTGGTCAACACCAGGCCCAGCCCCGTGGTCAACACCAGGCCCAGCCCCCTGGTCAACACCAGGCCCAGCTCCGTGGTCAACACCAGGCCCAGCCCCCTGGTCAACACCAGGCCCAGCCCCCTGGTCAACACCAGGCCCAGCCCCCTGGTCAACACCCGGCCCAGCCCTGTGGTCAACACCCGGCCCAGCCCCCTGGTCAACACCCAGGCCCAGCCCCCTGGTCAACACCCAGGCCCAGCCTCCTGGTCAACACCAGGCCCAGCCCCGTGGTCAACACCAGGCCCAGCCCCGTGGTCAACACCAGGCCCAGCCCCGTGGTCAACACCAGGCCCAGCCCCCTGGTCAACACCCAGGCCCAGCCCCCTGGTCAACACCAGGCCCAGCCCCGTGGTCAACACCAGGCCCAGCCCCGTGGTCAACACCAGGCCCAGCCCCCTGGTCAACACCAGGCCCAGCCCCGTGGTCAACACCAGGCCCAGCCCCGTGGTCAACACCAGGCCCAGCCCCCTGGTCAACACCCAGGCCCAGCCCCCTGGTCAACACCAGGCCCAGCCCCGTGGTCAACACCAGGCCCAGCCCCGTGGTCAACACCAGGCCCAGCCCCCTGGTCAACACCAGGCCCAGCCCCGTGGTCAACACCAGGCCCAGCCCCGTGGTCAACACCAGGCCCAGCCCCCTGGTCAGCACCAGGCCCAGCCCCGTGGTCAACACCAGGCCCAGCCCCCTGGTCAACACCAGGCCCAGCCCCCTGGTCAACACCAGGCCCAGCCCCCTGGTCAACACCCAGGCCCAGCCCCCTGGTCAACACCAGGCCCAGCCCCGTGGTCAACACCAGGCCCAGCCCCGTGGTCAACACCAGGCCCAGCCCCGTGGACAACACCAGGCCCAGCCCCGTGGTCAACACCAGGCCCAGCCCCGTGGTCAACACCAGGCCCAGCTCCGTGGTCAACACCAGGCCCAGCCCCCTGGTCAACACCAGGCCCAGCCCCCTGGTCAACACCAGGCCCAGCCCCCTGGTCAACACCAGGCCCAGCCCCCTGGTCAACACCAGGCCCAGCCCCGTGGTCAACACCAGGCCCAGCCCCGTGGTCAACACCAGGCCCAGCCCCGTGGTCAACACCAGGCCCAGCCCCGTGGTCAACACCAGGCCCAGCCCCGTGGTCAACACCAGGCCCAGCCCCGTGGTCAACACCAGGCCCAGCCCCGTTGTCAACACCAGGCCCAGCCCCGTGGTCAACACCAGGCCCAGCCCCGTGGTCAACACCAGGCCCAGCCCCGTGGTCAACACCAGGCCCAGCCCCGTGGTCAACACCAGGCCCAGCCCCGTGGTCAACACCAGGCCCAGCCCCGTGGTCAACACCAGGCCCAGCTCCGTGGTCAACACCAGGCCCAGCCCCCTGGTCAACACCAGGCCCAGCCCCCTGGTCAACACCAGGCCCAGCCCCCTGGTCAACACCAGGCCCAGCCCCCTGGTCAACACCCGGCCCAGCCCTGTGGTCAACACCCGGCCCAGCCCCCTGGTCAACACCCAGGCCCAGCCCCCTGGTCAACACCAGGCCCAGCCCCCTGGTCAACACCCGGCCGAGGAAACCGACAATCCCACACAAGGTCACACAGGAAAACCACACCATCCCCACCATCGCATTCTCTGCCTCCCTCCCTCTCTGACCCCCACCCCTCACCCTCCCTTCCTGCCCCCTCCCCTCACCCTCCCTCCTCCCAAGCTGAATTCAGGGAGTTAGGAGTTAAACTAAAAAGAAGGACCTCAAAGGTACTAATCTCAGGATTGCTACCAGTGCCACGAGCTAGCCAGAGTGGGAATGTCAGGATAGATAGGATTATTGCGTGGCTCGAGAGAGAGAGAGAAGGTGCAAGAGGGAGGGATTCAATTCCTGGGGCATTGGAACCGGTTCTGGGGGAGGTGGGACCAGTACAAACCGGATGGCTTGCACCTGGGCAGGACTGGAACCAATGCCCTGGGGGAGTGTTTGCTAGAGCTGTTGGGGAGGGTTAAAACTAATGTGGCAGGGGGATGGGATCCATTGTAGGAAAACGGTGGAAAGTAAAACGGGGACAGAAACAAATGGCAGTAAGGGGGAAAGTGTAAGGCAGAGAAGCCATAGTCAAAAATCAAAAAGGGCCACAGTACAAGGTACAGTGACTGAGAGGAGCTCAGTGAATAGGCCCAGGAATACTAAAAGAAATAAAACGGGAAGTGAAAACATTAATGGTAAGCGATGCGGCAGGTTGTTACATGAAGATATGGGTTCAACGACAAGGGAAATTAAGAGTAAAATTAAAGGAAAAATAACTTAGGAGAGGTTACTGATCGAGGTGTTAAGATTCAAAGCAGAGGTAAAAAAGCCAACATAAGTGTACTTTACCTGAATGCTCGTAGTATTTGGAATAAGGTAAATGAGTTGATGGCGCAAATCATCGTGAATGACTATGATTTAGTGGCCATTACTGAAACATGGTTAAAGGATGGTCACGACTGGGAGTTAAATATCCGAGGGTATCAAACTATTCGGAAGGAAAGAGTGGTTGGTAAGTGGTGTAGTTTAGTGGTGTAGCTCTGTTATTTAAGGATGACATCCAGGCAATAGTAAGGGATGACATCGGTGCGATGGAGGATAAGGTTGAATCCATTTGGGTGGAAATCAGGAATAGTAAGGTGAAAAAGTCACTGATAGGAGTAATCTATAGGCCACCAAATAGTAACATTGTGATGGGGCAGGCAATAAACAAAGAAATAACGGATGCATGTAGAAATAGTACAGCAGTTATCATGGGGGATTTTAATCGACATGTCGATTGGTTTAACCAGGTCGGTCAAGGCAGCCTTGAGGAGGAGTTTATAGAATGTATCCGCGATAGTTTCCTCGAACAGTATGTAATGGAACCTACGAGGGAACAAGCGGTCCTAGATCTGGTCCTGTGTAATGAGACATGATTGATTAATGATCTCATAGTTAGGGATCCTCTCGGAAGGAGCAATCACAATATGGTGGAATTTAAAATACAGATGGAGGGTGAGAAGGTAAAATCAAACGCTAGTGTTTTGTGCTTAAACAAAGGAGATTGCAATGGGGTGCGAGAAGGGCTAGCTAAGGTAGACTGGGAGCAAAGACTTTATGGTGAAACAGTTGAGGAACAGTGGAGAAACTTCCGAGCGATTTTTCACAGTGCCCAGCAAAGGTTTATACCAACAAAAAGGAAGGACAGTAGAAAGAGGGAAAATCGACCATGAATACCTAAGGAAGTAAGGGGGAATATCAAATTGAAGGAAAAAGCATACAAAGTGGCAAAGATTAGTGGGAGACTAGAGGACTGGGAAATCTTTAGCGGGCAACAGAAAGCTACGAAAAAAGCTATAAAGAAGAGTAAGATAGATTATGAGAGTAAACTTGCTCAGAATATAATAACAGATAGTAAAAGTTTCTATAAATATATAAAACAGGAAAAGTTTCTACAAATGTATAACAAAAAAGAGTGGCTAAGGAAAATATTGGTCCTTTAGAGGATGAGAAGGGAGATTTAATAATGGGAGATGAGGAAATGGCTGAGGAACTGAACAGGTTTTTTGGGTCGGTCTTCACAGTGGAAGACACAAATAACATGCCAGTGACTGGTGGAAATGAGGCTATGACAGGTGAGGACCTTGAGAGGATTGTTATCACCAAGGAGGTAGTGATGGGCAAGCTAATGGGGCTAAAGGTAGACAAGTCTCCTGGCCCTGATGGAATGCATCCCAGAGTGCTAAAAGTGATGGCTAGGGAAATTGCAAATGCACTAGTGATAATTTACCAAAATTCACTAGACTCTGGGGTGGTCCCGGCGGATTGGAAATTAGCAAACTTGACACCATTGTTTAAAAAAGGAGGTCGGCAGAAAGCGGGTAATTATAGGCCAGTGAGCTTAACTTCGGTAGTAGGGAAGATGCTGGAATCTATCATCAAGGAAGAAATAGTGAGGCATTTGGATGGAAATTGTCCCATTGGTTTGGCTGGTTTAGCGCACTGGCCTAAATAGCTGGCTTTGAAAACAGACCAAGGCAGGCCAGCAGCACGGTTCAATTCCCGTACCAGCCTCCCCGAACAGGCGCCGGAATGTGGCGACTAGGGGCTTTTCACAGTAACTTCATTTGAAGCCTACTTGTGTCAATAAGCGATTTTCATTTCATTGGGCAGACGCAGCATGGGTTCAGAAAGGGCAGGTCGTGCCTAACTAATTGAGTGGAATTTTTTGAGGACATTACCAGTGCGGTAGATAACGGGGAGCCAATGGATGTGGTATATCTGGATTTCCAGAAAGCCTTTAACAAGGTGCCACACAAAAGGTTGTTGCATAAGATAAAGATGCATGGCATTAAGGGGAAAGTAGCAGCATGGATAGAGGATTGGTTAATTAATAGAAAGCAAAAGAGTGGGGATTAATGGGTGTTTCTCTGGTTGGCAATCAGTAGCTAGTGATGTCCCTCAGGGATCAGTGTTGGGCCCACAACTGTTCACAATTTACATAGATGATTTGGAGTTGGGGACCTAGGGCAACGTGTCCAAGTTTGCAGACGACACTAAGATAAGTGGTAAAGCAAAAAGTACAGAGGATACTGGAAGTCTGCAGAGGGATTTGGATAGGCTAAGTGAATGGGCTAGGGTCTGGCAGATGGAATACAATGTTGACAAATGTGAGGTTATCCATTTTGGTCGGAATAACAGCAAAAGGGATTATTATTTAAATGATAAAATATTAAAACATGCCGCTGTGCAGAGAGACCTGGGTGTGCTAGTGCATGAGTCGCAGATGCTGCAATTGTATAAGGTGTTAGTGAGGCCACACCTGGAGTATTGTGTTCAGTTTTGGTCTCCTTACTTGAGAAAGGACGTACTGGCACTGGAGGGTGTGCAGAGGAGATTCACTAGGTTTATCCCAGAGCTGAAGGGGTTGGATTACGAGGAGAGGTTGAGTAACTGGGACTGTACTCGTTGGAATTTAGAAGGATGAGGGGGGATCTTATAGAAACATATAAAATTATGAAGGGAATAGACAGGATAGATGTGGGCAGGTTGTTTCCACTGGCAGGTGAAAGCAGAACTAGGGGGCATAGCCTCAAAATAAGGGGAAGTAGTTTTAGGACTGAGTTTAGGAGGAACTTCTTCACCCAAAGGGTTGTGAATCTCTGGAATTCCTTGCCCAGTGAAGCAGTAGAGGCTCCTTCATTAAATGTTTTTAAGAAACAGATAGATACCTTTCTAAAGAATAAAGGGATTCGGGGATATGGTGTACGGGCCGGAAAGTGGAGCTGAGTCCACAAAGATCAGCCATGATCTCATTGAATGGCGGAGCAGGCTCGAGGGGCCAGATGGCGCACTCCTGCTCCTAGTTCTTATGTTCTCCCCTCCCCCTCCCCTTGCCCCCCTCCCTCCCTCCCTACCTCCCCTCGCCATCCCTCCCCCTCCCCTTCCTCCCCGCTCCCCTCGCTCTCCCTCTCTCTGCCTCCCCCCGCTCTCCCTCCCTCCCCTCGCTCTCCCTCCCTCCCCCTCCCCTCGCTCGCCCTCCCTCCCCCTCCCCTCGCTCTCCCTCCCAGTTGGCTGTGTGCTCCACTCATTCCCGGTTTTCCCTGGTGATGGTTTGTATTTCTGGAGCTTCCTGGACTAATCCTGAGCTATCGAGGCTGCTGGCAGGCTGATTCCTGGGAGGCGGTGTGGGAATGTGGTGCCTGTCACTGCCTGGATGGGGAGAGGCTGTGCCCCGTACCTGCCGTGGGGACAGCTGACTCCGCTCCTCCCTCCGACTGTCTATTGAGGCTCCGTGGCCATTGGCAGCAGCAGGAGTTACTGATCCACTGTCCCTTGGGGAACGCCCGAATTCCCTGTAACTGATGGATGTTGTGTTCAGTTTCCGGATGTGGGTGTGGCTGACGACCACCGTTCTGGCCGGTCCCCGGTTGCTGAACCTTCGATCCGGGTTATTTTAATGTTAGGCAGTGATTTAGTTGTGAGTTAGTCCTGCTGGGGTTTTGCACCGAGTCTGCAGACCACATTGCAAAGACAAGTTTCCTTTCGGATTGAGCTGAGGAGGAAGTTGGGTTCCAACAACAACCTCACCTTCCCATTCACAAACTTCTTCAGGTGAATTCAGATATTCACACTGCCTGCGTGGGGTTTAAACTCCAGTCCCTCGGTCACTGGCTCGGGTCCTAGCCCAGGTTTCCCTGGGCCTGGCTCCTTCGGGTCCTAGCCCCTCTGTAGCCTCGCTGTATCTGACTGTGGCCTCGGCCCTGGGTTTGTCTTTCAGTTTGAGGAGGAGGAACTGGATCAGATGCCCCAGAATTCCATCCCGCGGTACAGCCCAATCAGGAGACTGGCGTCCTCTGTGTTCGCCTCCTCATCCCTGGAGACTGAACACTATCCTCACCCCAGCAGTACCTTCCTGCAGCGGAGTCGCTCGGCAGAGAGCAGTCCAGCGCACGTGCCAGCATCGTCACGGAGACACATGCCCCTGATCCCAGGCAGCCACCGAATGATGCCCTCGGTCCTCCGCATTTCACGGTCACAGTTGCAACAGGTGTGGGCTCGCTTTGTGTCCAAGAGCTGACCCGGGGTGGGGGTGGGGGTGGGATTTGGGGACTGGAGCGGGGGAGAGGTGCTGGTCAAATTCTGGGGTCTGTGGGTCCCAGCAGCAACTAACGGCAATAATTTCAAGCTCTCACATCCTTGCCCCCATTCAGCAGAGTTTACACAGACTGCTGGACACGGGTCAGTGGCTTCTCACTGCATGTTCCATACGCTGGGCCCAAGGGGTTTTGGGAAGTATTTATGCAATGTATAGATTCTATATCAAATCCTGTCTCAATACAATCCATAGGACAATCTCACTCTGTGTGATCCCTCACCATCTCTACATGTGATCCCTCACCATCTCTACATGTGATCCACTACCTCACTCCGTGTGATCCCTCACCATCTCTACATGTGATCCACTACCTCACTCCGTGTGATCCGTCACCATCTCTACATGTGATCCACAATCTCACTCCGTGTGATCCCTCACCATCTCTACATGTGATCCACAATCTCACTCCGTGATCCCTCACCATCTCTACATGTGATCCACAATCTCACTCCGTGTGATCCCTCACCATCTCTACATGTGATCCACAATCTCACTCTGTGTGATCCCTCACCATCTCTACATGTGATCCACAATCTCACTCCGTGTGATCCCTCACCATCTCTACATGTGATCCACTACCTCACTCCGTGTGATCCCTCACCATCTCTACATGTGATCCACAATCTCACTCTGTGTGATCCCTCACCATCTCTACATGTGATCCACAATCTCACTCAGCGTGATCCCTCACCATCTCTACATGTGATCCACAATCTCACTCCGTGTGATCCCTCACCATCTCTACATGTGATCCACAATCTCACTCCGTGATCCCTCACCATCTCTCCATGTGATCCCTCACCATCTCTACATGTGATCCACAATCTCACTCCGTGTGATCCCTCACCATCTCTACATGTGATCCACAATCTCACTCCGTGATCCCTCACCATCTCTACATGTGATCCACTACCTCACTCTGTGTGATCCCTCACCATCTCTACATGTGATCCACAATCTCACTCCGTGATCCCTCACCATCTCCACGTATGATCCACAATCTCACTCTGTGTGATCCCTCACCATCTCTACATGTGATCCACAATCTCACTCCGTGTGATCCCTCACCATCTCTAAATGTGATCCACTACCTCACTCCGAGTGATCCCTCACCATCTCTACATGTGATCCACAATCTCACTCTGTGTGATCCCTCACCATCTCTACATGTGATCCACAATCTCACTCCGTGTGATCCCTCACCATCTCTACATGTGATCCACAATCTCACTCCGTGTGATCCCTCACCATCTCTACATGTGATCCACAATCTCACTCCGTGTGATCCCTCACCATCTCTACGTGTGATCCACAATCTCACTCCGTGTGATCCCTCACCATCTCTACATGTGATCCACAATCTCACTCCGTGTGATCCCTCACCATCTCTACATGTGATCCACTACCTCACTCCGTGTGATCCCTCACCATCTCTACATGTGATCCACTACCTCACTCCGTGTGATCCCTCACCATCTCTACATGTGATCCACTACCTCACTCCGTGTGATCCCTCACCATCTCTACATGTGATCCACCAACTCACTCCGTGTGATCCCTCACCATCTCTACATGTGATCCACAATCGCACTCCATGTGATACCTCACCATCTCTACATGTGATCCACAATCTCACTCCATGTGATCCCTCACCATCTCTACATGTGATCCACAATCTCACTCCGTATGATCCCTCACCATCTCTACATGTGATCCACTACCTCACTCCGACTGATCCCTCACCATCTCTACATGTGATCCACAATCTCACTCCGTGATCCCTCACCAGCTCTACATGTGATCCACAATCTCACTCCGAGTGATCCCTCACCATCTCTACATGTGATCCACAATCTCACTCCGAGTGATCCCGCACCATCTCCACATGTGATCCACAATCTCACTCCGAGTGATCCCTCACCATCTCTACATGTGATCCACTACCTCACTCCGAGTGATCCCTCACCATCTCTACATGTGATCCACAATCTCACTCTGTGATCCCTCACCATCTCTACATGTGATCCACAATCTCACTCCGTGTGATCCCTCACCATCTCTACATGTGATCCACAATCTCACTCCGAGTGATCCCTCACCATCTCTACATGTGATCCACTACCTCACTCCGTGATCCCTCACCATCTTCACATGTGATCCACAATCTAACTCCGAGTGATCCCTCACCATCTCTACATGTGATCCACAATCTCACTCCGTGATCCCTCACCATCTCTACATGTGATCCACAATCTCACTCCGTGTAATCCCTCACCATCTCTACATGTGATCCACATTCTAACGCCGGGTAATATATCAGAACCTTGACGTGATCAACAATCTCAGTGATCCATCACCATTTGTACATCTGATCCCCAGTCTCACTCCTGTGGAGTGAGGGGCTGTGTTATTGAAGAGGGAGGGAGGGGCTGTGTTAATGGCGAGAGAGTGAGGGAGAAGGGAGGGAGGGGCTGTGTTAATGGCGAGGGAGTGAGGGAGGAGGGAGTGAGGGGCTGTGTTATTGAGGAAGGAGGGAGTGAGGCTGTTATTGAGGAGGGAGGTGGGAGGGAGGGGCTGTGTTATTGAGGAGAGAGGAAGGAGTGAGGAGCTGTGTTATTGAGGAGGAAGTGAGGGGCTGTGTTATTGAGGAGGGAGTGAGGGGCTGTGTTATTGAGGAGGGAGGAGGGAGTGAGGGGCTGTGTTATTGAGGAGGGAGTGAGGGGCTGTGTTATTGAGGAGGGAGTGAGGGGCTGTGTTATTGAGGAGGGAGGAGGGAGTGAGGGGCTGTTATTGAGGGAGGGAGGGAGAAGGGAGTGAGGGGCTGGGTTATTGAGGAGAGAGGAGGGAGTGAGGGGCTGTGTTATTGAGGAGGGAGTGAGGGGCTCTGTTATTGAGGAGGGAGTGAGGGGCTGTGTCATTGAGGAGGGAGTGAGGGGCTGTGTTATTGCGGAGGGAGGAGGGAATGAGGGGCTGTGTTATTGAGGAGGGAGTGAGGGGCTGTGTTATTGAGGAGGGAGTGAGGGGCTGTGTTATTGAGGAGGGAGGAGGGAGTGAGGGGCTGTTATTGAGGGAGGGAGAAGGGAGGGAGGGGCTGTGTTATTGAGGAGAGAGGAGGGAGTGAGGGGCTGTGTTATTGAGGAGGGAGTGAGGGGCTCTGTTATTGAGGAGGGAATGAGGGGCTGTGTTATTGAGGAGGAGGGAGTGAGGGGCTGTGTTATTGCGGAGGGAGGAGGGAGTGAGGGGCTGTGTTATTGAGGGAGGGAGTGAGGGGCTGTGTTATTGAGGAGGGAGCGAGTGAGGAGGGAGTGAGGGGCTGTTATTGAGGGAGAGATAAGGGAGTGAGGGGCTGTGTTATTGAGGAGGGAGGAGGGAGTGAGGGGCTGTGTTATTGAGGAGGGAGTGAGTGAGGAGGGAGTGAGGGGCTGTGTTATTGAGGAGGGAGTGAGGGCTGTGTTATTGAGGAGGGAGTGAGCGGCTGTGTTATTGAGGGAGGAGGGAGTGAGGGTCTGTGTTATTGAGGGAGGGAGGAGGGAGTGAGGGGCTGTGTTATTGAGGGAATGAGGGGCTGTGTTATTGAGGAGAAAGTGAGGGAGGAGGGAGTGAGGGGCTGTGTTATTGAGGAGGGAGGAGTGAGGGGCTGTGTTATTGAGGGAGGGAGGAGGGAGTGAGGGGCTGTGTCATTGAGGAGGGAGTGAGGGGTTGTGTTATTGAGGAGGGAGGGAGGGGCTATGTCATTGAGGAGGGAGTGAGGGGCTGTGTTATTGAGGGAATGAGGGGCTGTGTTATTGAGGCGGGAGGGAGGGGCTGTGTCATTGAGGGAATGAGGGGCTGTGTTATTGAGGAGGGAGGGATGGGCTGTGTTATTGAGGGAGGGAGGGAGTGAGGGGCTGTGTTATTGAGGGAGGGAGGGGCTGTGTCATTGAGGAGGGAGGGATGGGCTGTGTTATTAAGGAGGGAGTGAGGGGCTGTGTTATTGGGGAAGAGAGTGGGGCTGTGTTATTGAGGAGGGAGGGAGGGGCTGTGTTATTGAGGAGGGTGGGGCTGTGTTATTGAGGAGGGAGGGAGGGGCTGTGTTATTGGGGAGGAGGGTGGGGCTATGTTATTAAGGAGGGAGGGAGGGGCTGTGTTATTGAGGAGGGAGGGGCTGTGTTATTGAGGAGGGAGGGAGGGGCTGTGTTATTGAGGAGGGAGGGGCTGTGTTATTGAGGAGGGTGGGGCTGTGTTATTGAGGAGGGTGGGGCTGTGTTATTGAGGAGGGAGGGAGGGGCTGTGTTATTGGGGAGGAGGGTGGGGCTATGTTATTGAGGAGGGAGTGAGAGGCTGTGTTATTGAGGGAGGGAGGGGCTGTGTTGTTGTGGAGGGACGGAGGGGCTGTGTTGTTGAGGAGGGAGGGAGAGGCTGTGTTGTTGAGGAGGGACGGAGGGGCTGTGTTGTTGAGGAGGGGCGGAGGGGCTGCGTTGTTGAGGAGGGAGGGAGGGGCTCTATTTTCCAGGAGCGATTGTTGCAATCACTGAGAATGAAGGGGAAATCCCATTCAAATCCCAGCATTATCATGTACGCTTGAATCAACACACAATCCCAGATACATTCACACACAATCACAGATACACACACACAATCCCAGATACACTCACACACAATCACAGATACATACACACAATCCCAGATACACTCACACACAATCACAGATACACCACATGCAATCCCAGGTACACTCTCACAATCCCAGCTACACTCTCACACAATCCCAGATAGACTCTCACACAATCCCAGATAGACTCTCACACAATCCCAGATAGACTCTCTCACAATCCCAGATAGACTCTCTCACAATCCCAGATAGACTCTCACACAATCCCAGATAGACTCTCACACAATCCCAGATAGACTCTCTCACAATCCCAGATAGACTCTCTCACAATCCCAGGTGCACTCAGACAAAATCCCAAATACACCAGACACAATCCCAGATACACACACACAATCCCAGATACACCAGACACAATCCCAGATACACACACACAATCCCAGATACACCAGACACAATCCCAGATACACACACACAATCCCAGATACACACACACAATCCCAGATACACTCTCACACAATCCCAGATACACCAGACACAATCCCAGATACACACACAATCCCAGATACACTCTCACACAATCCCAGATACACTCTCACACAATCCCAGATACACCAGACACAATCCCAGATACACTCTCACACAATCCCAGATACACACACACAATCCCAGATACACTCTCACACAATCCCAGATACACCAGACACAATCCCAGATACACACACAATCCCAGATACACTCTCTCACAATCCCAGATACACTCACACACAATCACAGATACACACACACAATCCCAGATACACCAGACACAATCCCAGATACACACACAATCCCAGATACACCACACACAATCCCAGATACACTCGCTCACAATCCCAGATACACCACACACACAATCCCATATACACTCGCACACAATCCCAGATACACTCTCTCACAATCCCAGATGCACTCAGACACAATCCCAGATACACCAGACACAATCCCAGATACACACACACAATCCCAGATACACTCTCACACAATCCCAGATACACACACACAATCCCAGATACACTCACACACAATCACCGATACACACACACAATCACAGATACACCACACACACAATCCCAGATACACTCGCACACAATCCCAGATACACTCTCTCACAATCCCAGATGCACTCAGACACAATCCCAGATACACCAGACACAATCCCAGATACACACACACAATCCCAGATACACTCTCACACAATCCCAGATACACCAGACACAATCCCAGATACACCACACACAGAATCCCAGATACACACACACAATCCCAGATACACTCTCACACAATCCCAGATACACTCTCACACAATCCCAGATACACTCTCACACAATCCCAGATACACACACACAATCCCAGATACACTATCTCACAATCCCAGATACACTCAGACACAATCCCAGATACACCACACACACAATCCCAGATACACCACACACACAATCCCAGATAAACTCGCACACAATCCCAGATACACCAGGCACAATCCCAGATACACCAGACACAATCCCAGATACACCACACACACAATCCCAGATACACACACACAATCCCAGATACACTCTCACACAATCCCAGATACACTCTCACACAATCCCAGATACACCACACACACAATCCCAGATACACCAGGCACAATCCCAGAAACACCAGACACAATCCCAGATACACCACACACACAATCCCAGATACACACACACAATCCCAGATACACTCTCACACAATCCCAGATACACCACACACACAATCCCAGATACACACACACAATCCCAGATACACTCTCACACAATCCCAGATACACCAGACACAATCCCAGATACACCAGACACAATCCCAGATACACACACACAATCCCAGATACACTCTCACACAATCCCAGATACACCACACACACAATCCCAGATACACTCTCACACAATCCCAGATACACTCTCTCACAATCCCAGATACACTCAGACACAATCCCAGATACACCAGACACAATCCCAGATAGACCACACACACAATCCCAGATACACCACACGCACAATCCCAGATACACACACACACAATCCCAGATACACTCACACACACACACACACACACACACACACACAATCCCAGATACACACACACACAATCCCAGATACACTCACACACAATCCCAGATACACTCACACAAAATCCCAGATACATTCACACACACAATCCCAGATACACACACACACAATCCCAGATACACCACACACACAATCCCAGATACACCACACACACAATCCCAGGTACACACACACACACACACACACACAATCCCAGATACACACACACACACACTCAATCCCAGATACACACACACACAATCCCAGATACACTCACACACACAATCCCAGATACACACACACACAATCCCAGATACACTCACACACAATCCCAGATACACTCACACAAAATCCCAGATACATTCACACACACAATCCCAGATACACACACACACAATCCCAGATACACCACACACACAATCCCAGATACACCACACACACAATCCCAGATACACCACACACACAATCCCAGATACACCACACACACAATCCCAGGTACACACACACACACACACACACAATCCCAGATACACTCACACACAATCCCAGATACACTCACACACAATCCCAGATACACCACACGCACAATCCCAGATACACACACACACAATCCCAGATACACCACACACACAATCCCAGATACACCACACACACAATCCCAGATACACCACATACACAATCCCAGGTACACGCACACACACACACGCAGTCCCAGATACACACACACGCGCGCACACATGCACATCCGGCTAGACACATTCACGTGCCCACACACATTATGGCACACACACTGGTGCATGCACTCGTGAACAACGTACGAGCCCTCACACGTTCTCCTGCAATGCAGTGTGCTCAGCTTCAAAACCAAAAAAAGATCATTTTCTAAAACCTACGGTTGCTAAAAAAAACTTACTGCTTTGCTGAAACTTTAACGTATCTGCGGAGTACGAGAACTGTGATACGACGGCCAGAATTGATGCCTTCGTATGGGACGGTGCAGTGGTATCGGAATGGGTGGGTCACGGGGTAGGAGAATTGTCTTCCTGGGTGCAGAGGGAGGGGGGTCAGTGTGGGGGTGAGCCGGTGATATCAGGGTGCGAGGGAGGGGGGTCAGTATTGGGGGGGACCCGGTGATATCGGGATGCGAGGGAGGGGGGGTCACTGTGGGGGGGACCCGGTGATATCGGGGTGCGAGGGAGGGGGTCAGTGTGGGGGGGGAACCGGTGATATCGGGGTGCGAGGGAGGGGGGTCAGTGTGGGAGGGAATCCGGTGATATCGGGGTGCGATGGAGGGGGTCAGTGTGGGGGGGACCCGGTGATATCGGGGTGCGATGGAGGGTGGTCAGTGTGGGGGGGGACCCGGTGATATCGGGGTGCGAGGGAGGGGGGTCAGTGTGGGAGGGAATCCGGTGATATCGGGGTGCGATGGAGGGTGGTCAGTGTGGGGGGGACCCGGTGATATCGGGGTGCAAGGGAGGGGGTCAGTATGGGGGGGACCTGGTGATATCGGGGTGCAAGGGAGGGGGGTCAGTGTGGGGGGGACCCGGTGATATCGGGGTGCAAGGGAGGGGGGTCAGTGTGGGGGGGACCCGGTGATATCGGGGTGCAAGGGAGGGGGGTCAGTGTGGGGGGGACCCGGTGATATCGGGGTGCGAGGGAGGGGGGTCAGTGTGGGGGTGAGCCGGTGATATCGGGATGCAAGGGAGGGGGGTCAGTGTGGGGGGGACCCGGTGATATCAGGGTGCGAGGGAGGGGGGTCAGTATTGGGGGGGACCCGGTGATATCGGGGTACGAGGGAGGGGGTCGGTGTGGGGGGGACCTGGTGATATCGGGGTACGAGGGAGGGGTTCACTGTGGGGGGGACCCGGTGATATCGGGGTGCGAGGGAGGGGGTCGGTGTGGGGGGGACCCGGTGATATCGGGGTGCAAGGGAGGGGGTCACTGTGGGGGTGAGCCGGTGATATCGGGGTGCGAGGGAGGGGGTCAGTGTGGGGGGGACCCGGTGATATCGGGGTGCGAGGGAGGGGGGTCACTGTGGGGGGGACCCGGTGATATCGGGGTGCGAGGGAGGGTGGGTCACTGTGGGGGGGGACCCGGTGATATCGGGGTGCGAGGGAGGGGGGGTCACTGTGGGGGGGGACCCGGTGATATCGGGGTGCGAGGGAGGGGGGGTCACTGTGGGGGGGACCCGGTGATATCGGGGTGCGAGGGAGGGGGGTCAGTGTGGGGGTGACCCGGTGATATCGGGGTGCAAGGGAGGGGGGTCAGTATTGGGGGGGACCCGGTGATATCGGGGTACGACGGAGGGGGGGTCACTGTGGGGGGGGACCCGGTGATATCGGGGTACTAGGGAGGGGGTCGGTGTGGGGGTGAGCCGGTGATATCAGGGTGCGAGGGAGGGGGGGTCACTGTGGGGGGGACCCGGTGATATCGGGGTGCGAGGGAGGGGGGTCGGTGTGGGGGGGACCCGGTGATATCGGGGTGCGAGGGAGGGGGTCGATGTGGGGGGGACCCGGTGATATCGGGGTGAAGGGAGGGGGTCGGTGTGGGGGGACCCGGTGATATCGGGGTGCGAGGGAGGGGGGGTCGGTGTGGGGGGGACCCGGTGATATCGGGGTGCGAGGGAGGGGGTCGGTGTGGGGGGGACCCGGTGATATCGGGGTGCGAGGGAGGGGGGGGTCACTGTGGGGGGGGACCCGGTGATATCGGGGTGCGAGGGAGGGGGTGTGTGTGGGGGGGACCTGATGATATCGGGGTGCGAGGGAGGGGGTCGGTGTGGGGCGGACCCGGTGATATCGGGGTACGAGGGAGGGGGTCGGTGTGGGGGGGACCCGGTGATATCGGGGTGCGAGGGAGGGGGGGTCACTGTGGGGGTGAGCCGGTGATATCGGGGTACGAGGGAGGGGGTCGGTGTGGGGGGGACCCGGTGATATCGGGGTGCGAGGGAGGGGGGTCAGTGTGGGGGGGACCCGGTGATATCGGGGTGCGAGGGAGGGGGGTCAGTGTGGGGGGGACCCGGTGATATCGGGGTGCGAGGGAGGGGGTCAGTATGGGGGGGACCCGGTGATATCGGGGTGCGAGGGAGGGGGTCGGTGTGGGGGGGACCCGGTGATATCGGGGTGCGAGGGAGGGGGGGTCACTGTGGGGGTGAGCCGGTGATATCAGGGTGCGAGGGAGGGGGGTCAGTATTGGGGGGGACCCGGTGATATCGGGGTACGAGGGAGGGGGTCGGTGTGGGGGGGACCTGGTGATATCGGGGTACGAGGGAGGGGTTCACTGTGGGGGGGACCCGGTGATATCGGGGTGCGAGGGAGGGGGTCGGTGTGGGGGGGACCCGGTGATATCGGGGTGCAAGGGAGGGGGTCACTGTGGGGGTGAGCCGGTGATATCGGGGTGCGAGGGAGGGGGTCAGTGTGGGGGGGACCCGGTGATATCGGGGTGCGAGGGAGGGGGTCAGTGTGGGGGGGACCCGGTGATATCGGGGTGCGAGGGAGTGGGGTCACTGTGGGGGGGACCCGGTGATATCGGGGTGCGAGGGAGGGGGGGTCACTGTGGGGGGGGACCCGGTGATATCGGGGTGCGAGGGAGGGGGGGTCACTGTGGGGGGGACCCGGTGATATCGGGGTGCGAGGGAGGAGAGTCAGTGTGGGGGGGACCCGGTGATATCGGGGTGCAAGGGAGGGGGGTCAGTATTGGGGGGGACCCGGTGATATCGGGGTACGACGGAGGGGGGGTCACTGTGGGGGGGGACCCGGTGATATCGGGGTACTAGGGAGGGGGTCGGTGTGGGGGTGAGCCGGTGATATCAGGGTGCGAGGGAGGGGGGGTCACTGTGGGGGGGACCCGGTGATATCGGGGTGCGAGGGAGGGGGGTCGGTGTGGGGGGGACCCGGTGATATCGGGGTGCGAGGGAGGGGGTCGATGTGGGGGGGACCCGGTGATATCGGGGTGAAGGGAGGGGGTCGGTGTGGGGGGACCCGGTGATATCGGGGTGCGAGGGAGGGGGGGTCGGTGTGGGGGGGACCCGGTGATATCGGGGTGCGAGGGAGGGGGTCGGTGTGGGGGGGACCCGGTGATATCGGGGTGCGAGGGAGGGGGGGGTCACTGTGGGGGGGGACCCGGTGATATCGGGGTGCGAGGGAGGGGGTGTGTGTGGGGGGGACCTGATGATATCGGGGTACGAGGGAGGGTGTCAGTGTGGGGGGGACCCGGTGATATCGGGGTGCGAGGGAGGGGGGGTCACTGTGGGGGTGAGCCGGTGATATCGGGGTGCGAGGGAGGGGGTCGGTGTGGGGCGGACCCGGTGATATCGGGGTACGAGGGAGGGGGTCGGTGTGGGGGGGACCCGGTGATATCGGGGTGCGAGGGAGGGGGGGTCACTGTGGGGGTGAGCCGGTGATATCGGGGTACGAGGGAGGGGGTCGGTGTGGGGGGGACCCGGTGATATCGGGGTGCGAGGGAGGGGGGTCAGTGTGGGGGGGACCCGGTGATATCGGGGTGCGAGGGAGGGGGTCAGTATGGGGGGGACCCGGTGATATTGGGGTGCGAGGGAGGGGGGGTCACTGTGGGGACCCGGTGATATCGGGGTGCGAGGGAGGAGAGTCAGTGTGGGGGGGACCCGGTGATATCGGGATGCGAGGGAGGGGGGGTCACTGTGGGGGGGACCCGGTGATATCGGGGTGCGAGGGAGGGGGGTCAGTGTGGGGGGGACCCGGTGATATCGGGGTGCGAGGGAGGGGGTTGGTGTGGGGGGGACCCGGTGATATCGGGGTGCGAGGGAGGGGGGGTCACTGTGGGAGTGAGCCGGTGAGATCGGGGTGCGAGCGAGGGGGGTCAGTGTGGGGGGGACCCGGTGATATCGGGGTGCGAGGGAGGGGGTCAGTATGGGGGGGACCCGGTGATATCGGGGTGCGAGGGAGGGGGTCGGTGTGGGGGGGACCCGGTGATATCGGGGTGCGAGGGAGGGGGGGTCACTGTGGGGGTGAGCCGGTGAGATCGGGGTGCGAGGGAGGGGGGTCAGTGTGGGGGGGACCCGGTGATATCGGGGTGCGAGGGAGGGGGTCAGTATGGGGGGGACCCGGTGATATTGGGGTGCGAGGGAGGGGGGGTCACTGTGGGGACCCGGTGATATCGGGGTGCGAGGGAGGAGAGTCAGTGTGGGGGGGACCCGGTGATATCGGGATGCGAGGGAGGAGAGTCAGTGTGGGGGGGACCCGGTGATATCGGGGTGCGAGGGAGGGGGTCAGTATGGGGGGGACCTGGTGATATTGGGGTGCGAGGGAGGGGGGGTCACTGTGGGGACCCGGTGATATCGGGGTGCGAGGGAGGAGAGTCAGTGTGGGGGGGACCCGGTGATATCGGGGTACGAGGGAGGGGGTCGGTGTGGGATGAGCTGAGTTGTGTGAAATGTCCACCACCTTTTTGTCATTCAGATACTGAGTGAGAATTCCAATCTTATCTGCAATTATTTCAATCCTTTGGTCTGTTTAATACCATTCCTGGCACACACACAATCTCTCGATAAATCCCTGGCACGTGGGTGTCGCTGGTCAGACCAGCGTTTATTGCCCATCCCTAGTTGCCCTTCAGAAGGTGGGGGTGAGTTTCCTTCTTGAACCGCTGCAGTCCCTGAGGTGTAGGTACTCCCGCTGTGCTGTTATGGAGGGAGTTCCAGGATGTTGCCCCAGCGACAGTGAAGGAACGGCGATATATTTCCCAGTCAGGGTGGTGAGTGACTGGGAGGGGAACCTCCAGGTGGTGGGGTTCCCAGGTATCTGCTGCTCTTGTCCTGCGAGATGGCAGTGATCGTGGGGTGGAAGGTGCTGTCTAAGGAACCTTGGTGAGGTACTGCAGTGCATCCTGTAGATGGTGCACACGGCTGTCACTGTGTGTCGGTGGTGGAGGGAGTGAATGTTTGTGGAAGGGGAGCAATCAAGCTGGGCTGTTTTGTCCTGGATGGTGACGAGCTTCTTGAGTGTTGTTGGAGCTGCGCTCACCCAGGCAAGTGGAGAGTATTCCATTATCTGGGAAAATGGACTCCCAGATCTACCATGTTAATTTTGACTGATGGAGCATGATCGAGCGAGCAGGTGGTGCACAGCTGCTCGCCTATTTTCTGTTCTGGTGTGAACGCTGCAATCAGTTTCTGACATTGAGGAACGAGGCGAGGCAGCCACCTCGAGTGAGGGGCCCGCTCCTCCCCTGTAGACTCTGGGGCACTGGATCACCCAATATGTCAACGTACCCAATTAACAATCATTGCTTGTAATCGGATCTGAACTGACACTCTGAAAGAGCATCTCACGTAGGCCAATCCCCCATCCGATCCCCGTAACCCCACAGCGCCACCTAAACTGCACACCTTTGGTCTGGGGGGAAACCGGAACACCGTATCAGTGTTGGATTGGGAGGGTGTGTATTGTGTGTGGGATGGTGATGGTGTCAGTGTTGGATTGGGAGGGTGTGTATTGTGTGCGGGATGGTGATGGTGTCAGTGTTGGATTGGGAGGGTGTGTATTGTGTGCGGGATGATGGTGTCAGTGTTGGATTGGGATGCTGTGTATTGTGTGTGGGATGGTGATGGTGTCAGTGTTGGATTGGGAGGGTGTGTATTGTGTGCGGGATGATGGTGTCAGTGTTGGATTGGGATGCTGTGTATTGTGTGCGGGATGGTGATGGTGTCAGTGTTGGATTGGGAGGGTGTGTATTGTGTGTGGGATGGTGATGGTGTCAGTGTTGGATTGGGAGGGTGTGTATTGTGTGTGGGATGGTGATGGTGTCAGTGTTGGATTGGGAGGGTGTGTATTGTGTGTGGGATGGTGATGGTGTCAGTGTTGGATTGGGAGGGTGTGTATTGTGTGCGGGATGATGGTGTCAGTGTTGGATTGGGATGCTGTGTATTGTGTGTGGGATGGTGATGGTGTCAGTGTTGGATTGGGAGGGTGTGTATTGTGTGCGGGATGATGGTGTCAGTGTTGGATTGGGATGCTGTGTATTGTGTGCGGGATGGTGATGGTGTCAGTGTTGGATTGGGAGGGTGTGTATTGTGTGTGGGATGGTGATGGTGTCAGTGTTGGATTGGGAGGGTGTGTATTGTGTGTGGGATGATGATGGTGTCAGTGTTGGATTGGGAGGGTGTGTATTGTGTGTGGGATGATGATGGTGTCAGTGTTGGATTGGGAGGGTGTGTATTGTGTGTGGGATGATGGTGTCAGTGTTGGATTGGGAGTGTGTGTATTGTGTGTGGGATGGTGATGGTGTCAGTGTTGGATTGGGAGGCTGTGTATTGTGTGTGGGATGATGATGGTGTCAGTGTTGGATTGGGAGGCTGTGTATTGTGTGTGGGATGTTGATGGTGTCGGTGTTGGATTGGGAGTGTGTGTATTGTGTGTGGGATGGTGATGGTGTCAGTGTTGGATTGGGAGGCTGTGTATTGTGTGTGGGATGATGATGGTGTCAGTGTTGGATTGGGAGGTTGTGTATTGTGTGCGGGATGATGGTGTCAGTGTTGGATTGGGAGGCTGTGTATTGTGTGCGGGATGATGATGGTGTCAGTGTTGGATTGGGAGGCTGTGTATTGTGTGTGGGATGATGATGGTGTCAGTGTTGGATTGGGAGGTTGTGTATTGTGTGCGGGATGATGGTGTCAGTGTTGGATTGGGAGGGTGTGTATTGTATGTGGGATGATGATGGTGTCAGTGTTGGATTGGGAGGGTGTGTATTGTGTGTGGGATGATGATGGTGTCAGTGATGGATTGGGAGGGTGTGTATTGTGTGTGGGATGATGATGGTGTCAGTGTTGGATTGGGAGGGTGTGTATTGTGTGCGGGATGGTGATGGTGTCAGTGTTGGATTGGGAGGGTGTGTATTGTGTGCGGGATGGTGATGGTGTCAGTGTTGGATTGGGAGGGTGTGTATTGTGTGCGGGATGGTGATGGTGTCAGTGTTGGACTGGGAGGTTGTGTATTGTGTGTGGGATGATGGTGTCAGTGTTGGATTGGGAGGGTGTGTATTGTGTGTGGGATGATGGTGTAAGTGTTGGATTGGGAGGGTGTGTATTGTGTGTGGGATGGTGATGGTGTCAGTGTTGGATTGGGAGGGTGTGTATTGTGTGTGGGATGGTGATGGTGTCAGTGTTGGATTGGGAGGGTGTGTATTGTGTGTGGGATGATGATGGTGTCAGTGTTGGATTGGGAGGGTGTGTATTGTGTGCGGGATGGTGATGGTGTCAGTGTTGGATTGGGATGCTGTGTAATGTGTGTGGGATGATGATGGTGTCAGTGTTGGATTGGGAGGGTGTGTATTGTGTGCGGGATGGTGATGGTGTCAGTGTTGGATTGGGAGGGTGTGTATTGTGTGTGGGATGGTGATGGTGTCAGTGTTGGATTGGGAGGGTGTGTATTGTGTGTGGGATGATGGTCTCAGTGTTGGATTGGGATGCTGTGTATTGTGTGTGGGATGATGGTGTCAGTGTTGGATTGGGAGGGTGTGTATTGTGTGTGGGATGGTGATGGTGTCAGTGTTGGATTGGGAGGTTGTGTATTGTATGTGGGATGGTGATGGTGTCAGTATTGGATTGGGAGGCTGTGTATTGTGTGTGGGATGGTGATGGTGTCAGTATTGGATTGGGAGGGTGTGTATTGTGTGTGGGATGGTGATGGTGTCAGTGTTGGATTGGGATGCTGTGTATTGTGTGCGGGATGGTGATGGTGTCAGTGTTGGATTGGGAGGGTGTGTATTGTGTGTGGGATGGTGATGGTGTCAGTGTTGGAGTGGGAGGGTGTGTATTGTGTGTGGGATGATGAAGGTGTCAGTGTTGGATTGGGAGGGTGTGTATTGTGTGTGGGATGGTGATGGTGTCAGTGTTGGATTGGGAGGCTGTGTATTGTGTGCGGGATGGTGATGGTGTCAGTGTTGGATTGGGAGGGTGTGTATTGTGTGTGGGATGGTGATGGTGTCAGTGTTGGATTGGAAGGGTGTGTATTGTGTGTGGGATGGTGATGGTGTCAGTATTGGATTGGGAGGTTGTGTATTGTGTGTGGGATGGTGATGGTGTCAGTGTTGGATTGGGAGGGTGTGTATTGTGTGTGGGATGATGATGTCAGTGTTGAATTGGGAGGGTGTGTATTGTGTGTGGGATGGTGATGGTGTCAGTGTTGGATTGGGAGGTTGTGTATTGTGTGTGGGATGATGATGGTGTCAGTATTGGATTGGGAGGGTGTGTATTGTGTGTGGGATGATGATGTCAGTGTTGGATTGGGAGGTTGTGTATTGTGTGCGGGATGATAATGGTGTCAGTGTTGGATTGGGAGGGTGTGTATTGTGTGTGGGATGATGAAGGTGTCAGTGTTGGATTGGGAGGCTGTGTATTGTGTGTGGGATGTTGATGGTGTCGGTGTTGGATTGGGAGGGTGTGTATTGTGTGTGGGATAATGGTGTCAGTGTTGGATTGGGAGGGTGTGTATTGTGTGTGGGATGGTGATGGTGTCAGTGTTGGATTGGGAGGCTGTGTATTGTGTGTGGGATGGTGATGGTGTCAGTGTTGGATTGGGAGGGTGTGTATTGTGTGTGGGATAATGGTGTCAGTGTTGGATTGGGAGGGTGTGTATTGTGTGTGGGATGGTGATGGTGTCAGTGTTGGATTGGGAGGGTGTGTATTGTGTGCGGGATGTTGATGGTGTCAGTGTTGGATTGGGAGGGTGTGTATTGTGTGTGGGATGATGGTGTCAGTGTTGGATTGGGAGGTTGTGTATTGTGTGTGGGATGATGATGGTGTCAGTGTTGGATTGGGAGGGTGTGTATTGTGTGTGGGATGGTGATGGTGTCAGTGTTGGATTGGGAGGGTGTGTATTGTGTGTGGGATGGTGATGGTGTCAGTGTTGGATTGGGAGGGTGTGTATTGTGTGTGGGATGATGATGGTGTCAGTGTTGGATTGGGAGGGTGTGTATTGTGTGTGGGATGGTGATGATGTCAGTGTTGGATTGGGAGGGTGTGTATTGTGTGTGGGATGATGGTGGTGTCAGTGTTGGATTGGGAGACTGTGTATTGTGTGTGGGATGATGATGGTGTCAGTGTTGGATTGGGAGGGTGTGTATTGTGTGCGGGATGGTGATGGTGTCAGTGTTGGATTGGGAGGGTGTGTATTGTGTGTGGGATGGTGATGGTGTCAGTGTTGGATTGGGAGGCTGTGTATTGTGTGTGGGATGTTGATGGTGTCGGTGTTGAATTGGGAGGGTGTGTATTGTGTGTGGGATGATGATGGTGTCAGTGTTGGATTGGGAGGGTGTGTATTGTGTGCGGGATGGTGATGGTGTCAGTGTTGGATTGGGAGGGTGTGTATTGTGTGCGGGATGGTGATGGTGTCAGTGTTGGATTGGGATGCTGTGTATTGTGTGCGGGATGATGATGGTGTCAGTGTTGGATTGGGAGGATGTGTATTGTGTGCGGGATGGTGATGGTGTCAGTGTTGGATTGGGAGGGTGTGTATTGTGTGTGGGATGATGGTCTCAGTGTTGGATTGGGAGGGTGTGTATTGTGTGTGGGATGATGGTGTCAGTGTTGGATTGGGAGGGTGTGTATTGTGTGCGGGATGGTGATGGTGTCAGTGTTGGATTGGGAGGGTGTGTATTGTGTGTGGGATGATGATGGTGTCAGTATTGGATTGGGAGGGTGTGTATTGTGTGTGGGATGATGATGGTGTCAGTATTGGATTGGGAGGGTGTGTATTGTGTGTGGGATGATGATGTCAGTGTTGGATTGGGAGGGTGTGTATTGTGTGTGGGATGGTGATGATGTCAGTGTTGGATTGGGAGGGTGTGTATTGTGTGTGGGATGGTGATGGTGTCAGTGTTGGATTGGGAGGTTGTGTATTGTATGTGGGATGGTGATGGTGTCAGTATTGGATTGGGAGGCTGTGTATTGTGTGTGGGATGGTGATGGTGTCAGTATTTGATTGGGAGGGTGTGTATTGTGTGTGGGATGATGATGGTGTCAGTGTTGGATTGGGAGGGTGTGTATTGTGTGCGGGATGATGGTGTCAGTGTTGGATTGGGAGGGTGTGTATTGTGTGTGGGATGATGGTGTCAGTGTTGAATTGGGAGGGTGTGTATTGTGTGTGGGATGATGATGGTGTCAGTGTTGGATTGGGAGGGTGTGTATTGTGTGCGGGATGGTGATGGTGTCAGTGTTGGATTGGGAGGGTGTGTATTGTGTGTGGGATGGTGATGGTGTCAGTGTTGGATTGGGATGCTGTGTATTGTGTGCGGGATGGTGATGGTGTCAGTGTTGGATTGGGAGGGTGTGTATTGTGTGTGGAATGGTGATGGTGTCAGTGTTGGATTGGGAGGTTGTGTATTGTGTGTGGGATGGTGATGGTGTCAGTGTTGGATTGGGAGGGTGTGTATTGTGTGCGGGATGATAATGGTGTCAGTGTTGAATTGGGAGGGTGTGTATTGTGTGTGGGATGGTGATGGTGTCAGTATTGGATTGGGAGGCTGTGTATTGTGTGCGGGATGATGGTGTCAGTGTTGGATTGGGAGGGTGTGTATTGTGTGTGGGATGGTGATGGTGTCAGTGTTGGATTGGGAGGGTGTGTATTGTGTGTGGGATGATGATGTCAGTGTTGGATTGGGAGGTTGTGTATTGTGTGCGGGATGATAATGGTGTCAGTGTTGGATTGGGAGGGTGTGTATTGTGTGTGGGATGGTGATGGTGTCAGTGTTGGATTGGGAGGGTGTGTATTGTGTGTGGGATGGTGATGGTGTCAGTGTTGGATTGGGAGGGTGTGTATTGTGTGTGGGATGGTGATGGTGTCAGTGTTGGATTGGGAGGCTGTGTATTGTGTGTGGGATGATGATGGTGTCAGTGTTGGATTGGGATGCTGTGTATTGTGTGTGGGATGGTGATGGTGTCAGTGTTGGATTGGGATGCTGTGTATTGTGTGTGGGATGATGATGGTGTCAGTGTTGGATTGGGAGGGTGTGTATTGTGTGTGGGATGGTGATGGTGTCAGTGTTGGATTGGGATGCTGTGTATTGTGTGTGGGATGATGATGGTGTCAGTGTTGGATTGGGATGCTGTGTATTGTGTGTGGGATGATGGTGTCAGTATTGGATTGGGAGGCTGTGTATTGTGTGCGGGATGATGGTGTCAGTGTTGGATTGGGAGGGTGTGTATTGTGTGTGGGATGGTGATGGTGTCGGTGTTGGATTGGGAGGGTGTGTATTGTGTGTGGGATGGTGATGTCAGTGTTGGATTGGGAGGTTGTGTATTGTGTGCGGGATGATAATGGTGTCAGTGTTGGATTGGGACGGTGTGTATTGTGTGTGGGATGATGATGGTGTCAGTGTTGGATTGGGAGGGTGTGTATTGTGTGTGGGATGGTGATGGTGTCAGTGTTGTATTGGGAGGGTGTGTATTGTGTGTGGGATGGTGATGGTGTCAGTATTGGATTGGGAGGGTGTGTATTGTGTGTGGGATGGTGATGGTGTCGGTGTTGAATTGGGAGGGTGTGTATTGTGTGTGGGATGATGATGGTGTCAGTGTTGGATTGGGATGCTGTGTATTGTGTGTGGGATGATGATGGTGTCAGTGTTGGATTGGGAGGGTGTGTATTGTGTGTGGGATGGTGATGGTGTCAGTGTTGGATTGGGATGCTGTGTATTGTGTGTGGGATGATGATGGTGTCAGTGTTGGATTGGGATGCTGTGCATTGTGTGTGGGATGATGGTGTCAGTATTGGATTGGGAGGCTGTGTATTGTGTGCGGGATGATGGTGTCAGTGTTGGATTGGGAGGGTGTGTATTGTGTGTGGGATGGTGATGGTGTCGGTGTTGGATTGGGAGGGTGTGTATTGTGTGTGGGATGGTGATGTCAGTGTTGGATTGGGAGGTTGTGTATTGTGTGCGGGATGATAATGGTGTCAGTGTTGGATTGGGACGGTGTGTATTGTGTGTGGGATGATGATGGTGTCAGTGTTGGATTGGGAGGGTGTGTATTGTGTGTGGGATGGTGATGGTGTCAGTATTGGATTGGGAGGGTGTGTATTGTGTGTGGGATGGTGATGGTGTCAGTATTGGATTGGGAGGGTGTGTATTGTGTGTGGGATGGTGATGGTGTCAGTGTTGGATTGGGAGTGTGTGTATTGTGTGTGGGATGATGATGGTGTCAGTGTTGGATTGGGAGGGTGTGTATTGTGTGTGGGATGGTGATGGTGTCAGTGTTGGATTGGGAGGGTGTGTATTGTGTGTGGGATGGTGATGGTGTCAGTGTTGGATTGGGAGTGTGTGTATTGTGTGTGGGATGATGATGGTGTCAGTGTTGGATTGGGAGGGTGTGTATTGTGTGTGGGATGGTGATGGTGTCAGTGTTGGATTGGGAGGGTGTGTATTGTGTGTGGGATGGTGATGGTGTCAGTGTTGGATTGGGAGGGTGTGTATTGTGTGTGGGATGGTGATGGTGTCAGTGTTGGATTGGGAGGCTGTGTATTGTGTGTGGGATGTTGATGGTGTCGGTGTTGAATTTGGAGGGTGTGTATTGTGTGTGGGATGATGATGGTGTCAGTGTTGGATTGGGAGGGTGTGTATTGTGTGCGGGATGGTGATGGTGTCAGTGTTGGATTGGGAGGGTGTGTATTGTGTGCGGGATGGTGATGGTGTCAGTGTTGGATTGGGATGCTGTGTATTGTGTGTGGAATGATGATGGTGTCAGTGTTGGATTGGGAGGGTGTGTATTGTGTGCGGGATGGTGATGGTGTCAGTGTTGGATTGGGAGGGTGTGTATTGTGTGTGGGATGATGGTCTCAGTGTTGCATTGGGAGGGTGTGTATTGTGTGTGGGATGATGGTGTCAGTGTTGGATTGGGAGGGTGTGTATTGTGTGCGGGATGGTGATGGTGTCAGTGTTGGATTGGGAGGGTGTGTATTGTGTGTGGGATGGTGATGGTGTCAGTATTGGATTGGGAGGGTGTGTATTGTGTGTGGGATGATGATGGTGTCAGTATTGGATTGGGAGGGTGTGTATTGTGTGTGGGATGATGATGTCAGTGTTGGATTGGGAGGTTGTGTATTGTGTGTGGGATGGTGATGGTGTCAGTATTGGATTGGGAGGCTGTGTATTGTGTGTGGGATGGTGATGGTGTCAGTATTGGATTGGGAGGGTGTGTATTGTGTGTGGGATGATGATGGTGTCAGTGTTGGATTGGGAGGGTGTGTATTGTGTGTGGGATGGTGATGGTGTCAGTGATGAATTGGGAGGTTGTGTATTGTATGTGGGATGGTGATGGTGTCAGTGTTGGATTGGGAGGGTGTGTATTGTGTGTGGGGTGATGGTGTCAGTGTTGGATTGGGAGGGTGTGTATTGTGTGCGGGATGATGGTGTCAGTGTTGGATTGGGAGGGTGTGTATTGTGTGTGGGATGGTGATGGTGTCAGTGTTGGATTGGGATGGTGTGTATTGTGTGTGGGATGATGATGGTGTCAGTGTTGGATTGGGAGGGTGTGTATTGTGTGTGGGATGGTGATGGTGTCAGTGATGGATTGGGAGGGTGTGTATTGTGTGTGGGATGGTGATGGTGTCAGTGTTGGATTGGGAGGGTGTGTATTGTGTGCGGGATGATGGTGTCAGTGTTGGATTGGGAGGGTGTGTATTGTGTGTGGGATGGTGATGGTGTCAGTGTTGGATTGGGAGGTTGTGTATTGTATGTGGGATGGTGATGGTGTCAGTATTGGATTGGGAGGCTGTGTATTGTGTGTGGGATGGTGATGGTGTCAGTATTGGATTGGGAGGGTGTGTATTGTGTGTGGGATGGTGATGGTGTCAGTGTTGGATTGGGATGCTGTGTATTGTGTGTGGGATGATGATGGTGTCAGTGTTGGATTGGGAGGGTGTGTATTGTGTGCGGGATGATGGTGTCAGTATTGGATTGGGAGGCTGTGTATTGTGTGCGGGATGATGGTGTCAGTGTTGGATTGGGAGGGTGTGTATTGTGTGTGGGATGGTGATGGTGTCGGTGTTGGATTGGGAGGGTGTGTATTGTGTGTGGGATGGTGATGTCAGTGTTGGATTGGGAGGTTGTGTATTGTGTGCGGGATGATAATGGTGTCAGTGTTGGATTGGGACGGTGTGTATTGTGTGTGGGATGATGATGGTGTCAGTGTTGGATTGGGAGGGTGTGTATTGTGTGCGCGATGGTGATGGTGTCAGTGTTGGATTGGGACGGTGTGTATTGTGTGTGGGATGATGATGGTGTCAGTGTTGGATTGGGAGTGTGTGTATTGTGTGCGGGATGATGATGGTGTCAGTGTTGGATTGGGAGGGTGTGTATTGTGTGTGGGATGGTGATGGTGTCAGTATTGGATTGGGAGGGTGTGTATTGTGTGTGGGATGGTGATGGTGTCAGTGTTGGATTGGGAGGGTGTGTATTGTGTGTGGGATGGTGATGGTGTCAGTGTTGGATTGGGAGGGTGTGTATTGTGTGTGGGATGGTGATGGTGTCAGTGTTGGATTGGGAGGGTGTGTATTGTGTGCGGGATGGTGATGGTGTCAGTGTTGGATTGGGAGGGTGTGTATTGTGTGCGGGATGGTGATGGTGTCAGTGTTGGATTGGGATGCTGTGTATTGTGTGTGGGATGATGATGGTGTCAGTGTTGGATTGGGAGGGTGTGTATTGTGTGCGGGATGGTGATGGTGTCAGTGTTGGATTGGGAGGGTGTGTATTGTGTGTGGGATGATGGTCTCAGTGTTGGATTGGGAGGGTGTGTATTGTGTGTGGGATGATGGTGTCAGTGTTGGATTGGGAGGGTGTGTATTGTGTGCGGGATGGTGATGGTGTCAGTGTTGGATTGGGAGGGTGTGTATTGTGTGTGGGATGATGATGGTGTCAGTGTTGGATTGGGAGGGTGTGTATTGTGTGTGGGATGATGATGGTGTCAGTATTGGATTGGGAGGGTGTGTATTGTGTGTGGGATGATGATGTCAGTGTTGGATTGGGAGGTTGTGTATTGTGTGTGGGATGGTGATGGTGTCAGTATTGGATTGGGAGGCTGTGTATTGTGTGTGGGATGGTGATGGTGTCAGTATTGAATTGGGAGGGTGTGTATTGTGTGTGGGATGATGATGGTGTCAGTGTTGGATTGGGAGGGTGTGTATTGTGTGTGGGATGGTGATGGTGTCAGTGATGGATTGGGAGGGTGTGTATTGTGTGTGGGATGGTGATGGTGTCAGTGTTGGATTGGGAGGGTGGGTATTGTGTGCGGGATGATGGTGTCAGTGTTGGATTGGGAGGGTGTGTATTGTGTGTGGGATGGTGATGGTGTCAGTGTTGGATTGGGAGGTTGTGTATTGTATGTGGGATGGTGATGGTGTCAGTATTGGATTGGGAGGCTGTGTATTGTGTGTGGGATGGTGATGGTGTCAGTATTGGATTGGGAGGGTGTGTATTGTGTGTGGGATGGTGATGGTGTCAGTGTTGGATTGGGATGCTGTGTATTGTGTGTGGGATGATGATGGTGTCAGTGTTGGATTGGGATGCTGTGTATTGTGTGTGGGATGATGGTGTCAGTGTTGGATTGGGAGGGTGTGTATTGTGTGTGGGATGGTGATGGTGTCAGTGTTGAATTGGGAGGGTGTGTATTGTGTGCGGGATGTTGATGGTGTCGGTGTTGAATTGGGAGGGTGTGTATTGTGTGTGGGATGGTGATGGTGTCAGTGTTGGATTGGGAGGGTGTGTATTGTGTGTGGGATGGTGATGGTGTCGGTGTTGAATTGGGAGGGTGTGTAATGTGTGTGGGATGATGATGGTGTCAGTGTTGGATTGGGAGGGTGTGTATTGTGTGCGGGATGGTGATGGTGTCAGTGTTGGATTGGGAGGGTGTGTATTGTGTGCGGGATGGTGATGGTGTCAGTGTTGGATTGGGAGGGTGTGTATTGTGTGTGGGATGGTGATGGTGTCAGTGTTGGATTGGGAGGGTGTGTATTGTGTGCGGGATGGTGATGGTGTCAGTGTTGGATTGGGAGGGTGTGTATTGTGTGCGGGATGGTGATGGTGTCAGTGTTGGATTGGGATGCTGTGTATTGTGTGTGGGATGATGATGGTGTCAGTGTTGGATTGGGAGGGTGTGTATTGTGTGCGGGATGGTGATGGTGTCAGTGTTGGATTGGGATGCTGTGTATTGTGTGTGGGATGATGATGGTGTCAGTGTTGGATTGGGATGCTGTGTATTGTGTGTGGGATGATGGTGTCAGTATTGGATTGGGAGGGTGTGTATTGTGTGTGGGATGATGGTGTCAGTGTTGAATTGGGAGGGTGTGTATTGTGTGTGGAATGGTGATGGTGTCAGTATTGGATTGGGAGGCTGTGTATTGTGTGCGGGATGATGGTGTCAGTGTTGAATTGGGAGGGTGTGTATTGTGTGTGGGATGGTGATGGTGTCAGTGTTGGATTGGGAGGGTGTGTATTGTGTGTGGGATGATGATGTCAGTGTTGGATTGGGAGGTTGTGTATTGTGTGCGGGATGGTGATGGTGTCAGTGTTGGATTGGGAGGGTGTGTATTGTGTGTGGGATGGTGATGGTGTCAGTGTTGGATTGGGAGGGTGTGTATTGTGTGCGGGATGATAATGGTGTCAGTGTTGGATTGGGAGGGTGTGTATTGTGTGTGGGATGATGATGGTGTCAGTGTTGGATTGGGAGGGTGTGTATTGTGTGCGGGATGATGGTGTCAGTGTTGGATTGGGAGGGTGTGTATTGTGTGCGGGATGGTGATGGTGTCAGTGTTGGATTGGGAGGGTGTGTATTGTGTGTGGGATGATAATGGTGTCAGTGTTGGATTGGGAGGGTGTGTAGTGTGTGCGGGATGGTGATGGTGTCAGTGTTGGATTGGGAGGGTGTGTATTGTGTGCGGGATGATGGTCTCAGTGTTGGATTGGGAGGGTGTGTATTGTGTGTGGGATGATGGTGTCAGTGTTGGATTGGGATGCTGTGTATTGTGTGTGGGATGGTGATGGTGTCAGTGTTGGATTGGGAGGCTGTGTATTGTGTGCGGGATGGTGATGGTGTCAGTGTTGGATTGGGAGGTTGTGTATTGTGTGTGGGATGATGGTGTCAGTGTTGGATTGGGATGCTGTGTATTGTGTGTGGGATGGTGATGGTGTCAGTGTTGGATTGGGAGGGTGTGTATTGTGTGTGGGATGATGGTGTCAGTGTTGGATTGGGAGGGTGTGTATTGTGTGCGGGATGGTGATGGTGTCAGTGTTGGATTGGGAGGGTGTATATTGTGTGTGGGATGATGATGGTGTCAGTGTTGGATTGGGAGGTTGTGTATAGTGTGTGGGATGGTGATGGTGTCAGTGTTGGATTGGGAGGGTGTGTATTGTGTGCGGGATGATGGTGTCAGTGTTGGATTGGGAGGTTGTGTATTGTGTGCGGGATGGTGATGGTGTCAGTGTTGGATTGGGAGGGTGTATATTGTGTGTGGGATGATGGTGTCAGTGTTGGATTGGGAGGGTGTGTATTGTGTGTGGGATGATGGTGTCAGTGTTGGATTGGGAGGGTGTGTATTGTGTGTGGGATGGTGATGGTGTCAGTGTTGGATTGGGATGCTGTGTATTGTGTGTGGGATGGTGATGGTGTCAGTGTTGGATTGGGAGGGTGTGTATTGTGTGTGGGATGATGATGGTGTCAGTGTTGGATTGGGAGGGTGTGTATTGTGTGTGGGATGATGGTCTCAGTGTTGGATTGGGAGGGTGTGTATTGTGTGTGGGATGATGGTGTCAGTGTTGGATTGGGATGCTGTGTATTGTGTGCGGGATGGTGATGGTGTCTGTATTGGATTGGGAGGGTGTGTATTGTGTGCGGGATGATGATGGTGTCTGTATTGGATTGGGAGGGTGTGTATTGTGTGTGGGATGATAATGGTGTCTGTATTGGATTGGGAGGGTGTGTATTGTGTGTGGGATAGTGATGGTGTCAGTGTTGGATTGGGAGGGTGTGTATTGTGTGCGGGATGATGATGGTGTCTGTATTGGATTGGGAGGGTGTGTATTGTGTGTGGGATAGTGATGGTGTCAGTGTTGGATTGGGAGGGTGTGTATTGTGTGTGGGATGGTGATGGTGTCAGTGTTGGATTGGGAGGGTGTGTATTGTGTTTGGGATGATGATGGTGTCCGTGTTGGATTGGGAGGGTGTGTATTGTGTGCGGGATGATGATGGTGTCAGTGTTGGATTGGGAGGGTGTGTATTGTGTGTGGGATGATGGTGTCAGTGTTGGATTGGGAGGCTGTGTATTGTGTGTGGGATGATGGTGTCAGTGTTGGATTGGGAGGGTGTGTATTGTGTGCGGGATGGTGATGATGTCAGTGTTGGATTGGGAGGCTGTGTATTGTGTGTGGGATGATGGTGTCAGTGTTGGATTGGGAGGGTGTGTATTGTGTGCGGGATGGTGATGATGTCAGTGTTGGATTGGGAGGGTGTGTATTGTGTGTGGGATGGTGATGGTGTCTGTATTGGATTGGGAGGGTGTGTATTGTGTGTGGGATGGTGATGGTGTCTGTATTGGATTGGGAGGGTGTGTATTGTGTGTGGGATGGTGATGGTGTCAGTGTTGGATTGGGAGGGTGTGTATTGTGTGCGGGATGATGATGGTGTCAGTGTTGGATTGGGAGGCTGTGTATTGTGTGTGGGATGATGGTGTCAGTGTTGGATTGGGAGGGTGTGTATTGTGTGCGGGATGGTGATGATGTCAGTGTTGGATTGGGAGGCTGTGTATTGTGTGTGGGATGATGGTGTCAGTGTTGGATTGGGAGGGTGTGTATTGTGTGCGGGATGGTGATGATGTCAGTGTTGGATTGGGAGGGTGTGTATTGTGTGTGGGATGGTGATGGTGTCTGTATTGGATTGGGAGGGTGTGTATTGTGTGCAGGATGGTGATGGTGTCAGTGTTGGATTGGGAGGGTGTGTATTGTGTGTGGGATGGTGATGGTGTCAGTGTTGGATTGGGAGGGTGTGTATTGTGTGCGGGATGATGATGGTGTCAGTGTTGGATTGGGAGGGTGTGTATTGTGTGTGGGACGATGATGGTGTCAGTGTTGGATTGGGAGGGTGTGTATTGTGTGCGGGATGGTGATGGTGTCAGTGTTGGATTGGGAGGGTGTGTATTGTGTGTGGGATGGTGATGGTGTCAGTTTTGGATTGGGAGGGTGTGTATTGTGTGTGGGATGGTGATGGTGTCAGTGTTGGATTGGGAGGTTGTGTATTGTGTGTGGGATGATGGTGTCAGTGTTGGATTGGGAGGGTGTGTATTGTGTGCGGGATGATGATGGTGTCAGTGTTGGATTGGGAGGGTGTGTATTGTGTGCGGGATGGTGATGGTGTCTGTATTGGATTGGGAGGGTGTGTATTGTGTGTGGGATGGTGATGGTGTCAGTGTTGGATTGGGAGGGTGTGTATTGTGTGTGGGATGATGATGGTGTCAGTGTTGGATTGGGAGGGTGTGTATTGTGTGCGGGATGATGGTCTCAGTGTTGGATTGGGAGGGTGTGTATTGTGTGTGGGATGATGGTGTCAGTGTTGGATTGGGATGCTGTGTATTGTGTGTGGGATGGTGATGGTGTCAGTGTTGGATTGGGAGGGTGTGTATTGTGTGTGGGATGATGATGGTGTCAGTGTTGGATTGGGAGGCTGTGTATTGTGTGTGGGATGATGGTGTCAGTGTTGGATTGGGAGGGTGTGTCTTGTGTGCGGGATGGTGATGGTGTCAGTGTTGGATTGGGAGGGTGTGTATTGTGTGCGGGATGATGATGGTGTCAGTGTTGGATTGGGAGGTTGTGTATTGTGTGCGGGATGATGGTCTCAGTGTTGGATTGGGAGGGTGTGTATTGTGTGTGGGATGATGGTGTCAGTGTTGGATTGGGATGCTGTGTATTGTGTGTGGGATGGTGATGGTGTCAGTGTTGGATTGGGAGGCTGTGTATTGTGTGTGGGATGATGGTGTCAGTGTTGGATTGGGAGGGTGTGTATTGTGTGTGGGATGGTGATGGTGTCTGTATTGGATTGGGAGGGTGTGTATTGTGTGCGGGATGGTGATGGTGTCAGTGTTGGATTGGGAGGGTGTGTATTGTGTGCGGGATGATGGTGTCAGTGTTGGATTGGGATGCTGTGTATTTTGTGTGGGATGATGGTGTCAGTGTTGGATTGGGAGGCTGTGTATTGTGTGCGGGATGATGATGGTGTCAGTGTTGGATTGGGAGGGTGTGTATTGTGTGCGGGATGATGGTGTCAGTGTTGGATTGGGAGGGTGTGTATTGTGTGTGGGATGATGGTGTCAGTGTTGGATTGGGAGGGTGTGTATTGTGTGCGGGATGGTGATGGTGTCAGTGTTGGATTGGGAGGGTGTGTATTGTGTGTGGGATGGTGATGGTGTCAGTGTTGGATTGGGATGCTGTGTATTGTGTGTGGGATGATGATGGTGTCAGTGTTGGATTGGGAGGGTGTGTATTGTGTGTGGGATGATGGTGTCAGTGTTGGATTGGGAGGGTGTGTATTGTGTGTGGGATGGTGATGGTGTCAGTGTTGGATTGGGATGCTGTGTATTGTGTGTGGGATGGTGATGGTGTCAGTGTTGGATTGGGATGCTGTGTATTGTGTGTGGGATGATGATGGTGTCAGTGTTGGATTGGGAGGGTGTGTATTGTGTGCGGGATGGTGATGGTGTCAGTGTTGGATTGGGAGGGTGTGTATTGTGTGCGGGATGGTGATGGTGTCAGTGTTGGATTGGGAGGGTGTGTATTGTGTGTGGGATGGTGATGGTGTCAGTGTTGGATTGGGAGGGTGTGTATTGTGTGCGGGATGGTGATGGTGTCAGTGTTGGATTGGGAGGGTGTGTATTGTGTGCGGGATGATGGTGGTGTCAGTGTTGGATTGGGAGGGTGTGTATTGTGTGCGGGATGATGATGGTGTCAGTGTTGGATTGGGAGGGTGTGTATTGTGTGTGGGATAGTGATGGTGTCTGTATTGGATTGGGAGGGTGTGTATTGTGTGCGGGATGGTGATGGTGTCAGTGTTGGATTGGGAGGGTGTGTATTGTGTGTGGGATGATGGTGTCAGTGTTGGATTGGGATGCTGTGTATTGTGTGTGGGATGATGATGGTGTCAGTGTTGGATTGGGAGGGTGTGTATTGTGTGTGGGATGATGGTGTCAGTGTTGGATTGGGATGCTGTGTATTGTGTGTGGGATGATGATGGTGTCAGTGTTGGATTGGGAGGGTGTGTATTGTGTGTGGGATGGTGATGGTGTCAGTGTTGGATTGGGACGGTGTGTATTGTGTGTGGGATGGTGATGGTGTCAGTGTTGGATTGGGATGCTGTGTATTGTGTGTGGGATGGTGATGGTGTCAGTGTTGGATTGGGAGGGTGTGTATTGTGTGTGGGATGATGGTGTCAGTGTTGGATTGGGAGGGTTTGTATTGTGTGCGGGATGGTGATGGTGTCAGTGTTGGATTGGGAGGGTGTGTATTGTGTGTGGGATGATGATGGTGTCAGTGTTGGATTGGGAGGGTGTGTATTGTGTGTGGGATGATGATGGTGTCAGTGTTGGATTGGGAGGGTGTGTATTGTGTGCGGGATGATGGTGTCAGTGTTGCATTGGGAGGGTGTGTATTGTGTGTGGGATGATGATGGTGTCAGTGTTGGATTGGGAGGGTGTGTATTGTGTGCGGGATGATGATGGTGTCAGTGTTGGATTGGGAGGTTGTGTATTGTGTGTGGGATGATGGTGTCAGTGTTGGATTGGGAGGGTGTGTATTGTGTGTGGGATGATGATGGTGTCAGTGTTGGATTGGGAGGGTGTGTATTGTGTGTGGGATGATGATGGTGTCAGTGTTGGATTGGGAGGGTGTGTATTGTGTGCGGGATGATGATGGTGTCGGTGTTGGATTGGGAGGGTGTGTATTGTGTGCGGGATGGTGATGGTGTCAGTGTTGGATTGGGAGGGTGTGTATTGTGTGCGGGATGATGGTGGTGTCAGTGTTGGATTGGGAGGGTGTGTATTGTGTGCGGGATGATGATGGTGTCAGTGTTGGATTGGGAGGGTGTGTATTGTGTGTGGGATGGTGATGGTGTCTGTATTGGATTGGGAGGGTGTGTATTGTGTGCGGGATGGTGATGGTGTCAGTGTTGGATTGGGAGGGTGTGTATTGTGTGTGGGATGGTGATGGTGTCAGTGTTGGATTGGAATGCTGTGTATTGTGTGTGGGATGATGATGGTGTCAGTGTTGGATTGGGAGGGTGTGTATTGTGTGTGGGATGATGGTGTCAGTGTTGGATTGGGATGCTGTGTATTGTGTGTGGGATGGTGATGGTGTCAGTGTTGGATTGGGAGGGTGTGTATTGTGTGTGGGATGATGGTGTCAGTGTTGGATTGGGAGGGTGTGTATTGTGTGCGGGATGGTGATGGTGTCAGTGTTGGATTGGGAGGGTGTGTATTGTGTGTGGGATGATGATGGTGTCAGTGTTGGATTGGGAGGGTGTGTATTGTGTGTGGGATGATGATGGTGTCAGTGTTGGATTGGGAGGGTGTGTATTGTGTGCGGGATGATGGTGTCAGTGTTGGATTGGGAGGGTGTGTATTGTGTGCGGAATGGTGATGGTGTCAGTGTTGGATTGGGAGGGTGTGTATTGTGTGTGGGATGATGATTGTGTCAGTGTTGGATTGGGAGGGTGTGTATTGTGTGTGGGATGATGGTATCAGTGTTGGATTGGGAGGGTGTGTATTGTGTGCGGGATGGTGATGGTGTCAGTGTTGGATTGGGAGGGTGTGTATTGTGTGTGGGATGATGATGGTGTCAGTGTTGGATTGGGAGGGTGTGTATTGTGTGTGGGATAATGGTGTCAGTGTTGGATTGGGAGGGTGTGTATTGTGTGTGGGATGATGATGGTGTCAGTGTTGGATTGGGAGGTTGTGTATTGTGTGTGGGATGATGGTGTCAGTGTTGGATTGGGATGCTGTGTATTGTGTTTGGGATGGTGATGGTGTCAGTGTTGGATTGGGAGGGTGTGTATTGTGTGTGGGATGATGGTGTCAGTGTTGGATTGGGACGGTTTGTATTGTGTGCGGGATGGTGATGGTGTCAGTGTTGGATTGGGAGGGTGTGTATTGTGTGTGGGATGATGATGGTGTCAGTGTTGGATTGGGAGGGTGTGTATTGTGTGTGGGATGATGATGGTGTCAGTGTTGGATTGGGAGGGTGTGTATTGTGTGCGGGATGATGGTGTCAGTGTTGGATTGGGAGGGTGTGTATTGTGTGTGGGATGATGATGGTGTCAGTGTTGGATTGGGAGGTTGTGTATTGTGTGTGGGATGATGATGGTGTCAGTGTTGGATTGGGAGGGTGTGTATTGTGTGCGGGATGATGATGGTGTCAGTGTTGGATTGGGAGGGTGTGTATTGTGTGTGGGACGATGATGGTGTCGGTGTTGGATTGGGAGGGTGTGTATTGTGTGCGGGATGGTGATGGTGTCAGTGTTGGATTGGGAGGGTGTGTATTGTGTGTGGGATGGTGATGGTGTCAGTGTTGGATTGGGAGGTTGTGTATTGTGTGTGGGATGATGGTGTAAGTGTTGGATTGGGAGGGTGTGTATTGTGTGTGGGATGATGATGGTGTCAGTGTTGGATTGGGAGGTTGTATATTGTGTGTGGGATGATGATGGTGTCAGTGTTGGATTGGGAGGGTGTGTATTGTGTGTGGGATGGTGATGGTGTCAGTGTTGGATTGGGATGCTGTGGATTGTGTGTGGGATGGTGATGGTGTCAGTGTTGGATTGGGAGGGTATGTATTGTGTGTGGGATGATGGTGTCAGTGTTGGATTGGGAGGGTGTGTATTGTGTGCGGGATGGTGATGGTGTCAGTGTTGGATTGGGAGGGTGTGTATTGTGTGTGGGATGGTGATGGTGTCAGTGTTGGATTGGGAGGTTGTGTATTGTGTGTGGGATGATGGTGTAAGTGTTGGATTGGGAGGGTGTGTATTGTGTGTGGGATGATGATGGTGTCAGTGTTGGATTGGGAGGTTGTATATTGTGTGTGGGATGATGATGGTGTCAGTGTTGGATTGGGAGGGTGTGTATTGTGTGCGGGATGGTGATGGTGTCAGTGTTGGATTGGGATGCTGTGGATTGTGTGTGGGATGGTGATGGTGTCAGTGTTGGATTGGGAGGGTATGTATTGTGTGTGGGATGATGGTGTCAGTGTTGGATTGGGAGGGTGTGTATTGTGTGCGGGATGGTGATGGTGTCAGTGTTGGATTGGGAGGGTGTGTATTGTGTGTGGGATGGTGATGGTGTCAGTGTTGGATTGGGAGGCTGTGTATTGTGTGTGGGATAATGATGGTGTCAGTGTTGGATTGGGAGGGTGTGTATTGTGTGTGGGATGGTGATGGTGTCAGTGTTGGATTGGGATTCTGTGTATTGTGTGCGGGATGGTGATGGTGTCAGTGTTGGATTGGGAGGGTGTGTATTGTGTGTGGGATGTTGATGGTGTCAGTGTTGGATTGGGAGGGTGTGTATTGTGTGCGGGATGATGGTGTCAGTGTTGGATTGGGAGGGTGTGTATTGTGTGCGGGATGGTGATGGTGTCAGTGTTGGATTGGGAGGGTGTGTATTGTGTGCGGGATGGTGATGGTGTCAGTGTTGGATTGGGAGGATGTGTATTGTGTGCGGGATGGTGATGGTGTCAGTGTTGGATTGGGAGGGTGTGTATTGTGTGTGGGATGATGATGGTGTCAGTGTTGGATTGGGAGGGTGTGTATTGTGTGTGGGATGATGATGGTGTCAGTGTTGGATTGGGAGGGTGTGTATTGTGTGCGGGATGATGGTGTCAGTGTTGGATTGGGAGGGTGTGTATTGTGTGCGGGATGGTGATGGTGTCAGTGTTGGATTGGGAGGGTGTGTATTGTGTGTGGGATGATGATTGTGTCAGTGTTGGATTGGGAGGGTGTGTATTGTGTGTGGGATGATGGTGTCAGTGTTGGATTGGGAGGGTGTGTATTGTGTGCGGGATGGTGATGGTGTCAGTGTTGGATTGGGAGGGTGTGTATTGTGTGTGGGATGATGATGGTGTCAGTGTTGGATTGGGAGGGTGTGTATTGTGTGTGGGATAATGGTGTCAGTGTTGGATTGGGAGGGTGTGTATTGTGTGTGGGATGATGATGGTGTCAGTGTTGGATTGGGAGGTTGTGTATTGTGTGTGGGATGATGGTGTCAGTGTTGGATTGGGATGCTGTGTATTGTGTTTGGGATGGTGATGGTGTCAGTGTTGGATTGGGAGGGTGTGTATTGTGTGTGGGATGATGGTGTCAGTGTTGGATTGGGACGGTTTGTATTGTGTGCGGGATGGTGATGGTGTCAGTGTTGGATTGGGAGGGTGTGTATTGTGTGTGGGATGATGATGGTGTCAGTGTTGGATTGGGAGGGTGTGTATTGTGTGTGGGATGATGATGGTGTCAGTGTTGGATTGGGAGGGTGTGTATTGTGTGCGGGATGATGGTGTCAGTGTTGGATTGGGAGGGTGTGTATTGTGTGTGGGATGATGATGGTGTCAGTGTTGGATTGGGAGGTTGTGTATTGTGTGTGGGATGATGATGGTGTCAGTGTTGGATTGGGAGGGTGTGTATTGTGTGCGGGATGATGATGGTGTCAGTGTTGGATTGGGAGGTTGTGTATTGTGTGTGGGATGATGGTGTCAGTGTTGGATTGGGATGCTGTGTATTGTGTGTGGGATGATGATGGTGTCAGTGTTGGATTGGGAGGGTGTGTATTGTGTGTGGGACGATGATGGTGTCGGTGTTGGATTGGGAGGGTGTGTATTGTGTGCGGGATGGTGATGGTGTCAGTGTTGGATTGGGAGGGTGTGTATTGTGTGTGGGATGGTGATGGTGTCAGTGTTGGATTGGGAGGTTGTGTATTGTGTGTGGGATGATGGTGTAAGTGTTGGATTGGGAGGGTGTGTATTGTGTGTGGGATGATGATGGTGTCAGTGTTGGATTGGGAGGTTGTATATTGTGTGTGGGATGATGATGGTGTCAGTGTTGGATTGGGAGGGTGTGTATTGTGTGTGGGATGGTGATGGTGTCAGTGTTGGATTGGGATGCTGTGGATTGTGTGTGGGATGGTGATGGTGTCAGTGTTGGATTGGGAGGGTATGTATTGTGTGTGGGATGATGGTGTCAGTGTTGGATTGGGAGGGTGTGTATTGTGTGCGGGATGGTGATGGTGTCAGTGTTGGATTGGGAGGGTGTGTATTGTGTGTGGGATGGTGATGGTGTGAGTGTTGGATTGGGAGGTTGTGTATTGTGTGTGGGATGATGGTGTAAGTGTTGGATTGGGAGGGTGTGTATTGTGTGTGGGATGATGATGGTGTCAGTGTTGGATTGGGAGGTTGTATATTGTGTGTGGGATGATGATGGTGTCAGTGTTGGATTGGGAGGGTGTGTATTGTGTGCGGGATGGTGATGGTGTCAGTGTTGGATTGGGATGCTGTGGATTGTGTGTGGGATGGTGATGGTGTCAGTGTTGGATTGGGAGGGTATGTATTGTGTGTGGGATGATGGTGTCAGTGTTGGATTGGGAGGGTGTGTATTGTGTGCGGGATGGAGATGGTGTCAGTGTTGGATTGGGAGGGTGTGTATTGTGTGTGGGATGGTGATGGTGTCAGTGTTGGATTGGGAGGCTGTGTATTGTGTGTGGGATAATGATGGTGTCAGTGTTGGATTGGGAGGGTGTGTATTGTGTGTGGGATGGTGATGGTGTCAGTGTTGGATTGGGATTCTGTGTATTGTGTGCGGGATGGTGATGGTGTCAGTGTTGGATTGGGAGGGTGTGTATTGTGTGTGGGATGTTGATGGTGTCAGTGTTGGATTGGGAGGGTGTGTATTGTGTGCGGGATGATGGTGTCAGTGTTGGATTGGGAGGGTGTGTATTGTGTGCGGGATGGTGATGGTGTCAGTGTTGGATTGGGAGGGTGTGTATTGTGTGCGGGATGGTGATGGTGTCAGTGTTGGATTGGGAGGATGTGTATTGTGTGCGGGATGGTGATGGTGTCAGTGTTGGATTGGGAGGGTGTGTATTGTGTGCGGGATGATGGTGTCAGTGTTGGATTGGGAGGTTGTGTATTGTGTGTGGGATGGTGATGGTGTCAGTGTTGGATTGGGAGGGTGTGTATTGTGTGCGGGATGATGGTGTCAGTGTTGGATTGGGAGGTTGTGTATTGTGTGTGGGATGGTGATGGTGTCAGTATTGGATTGGGAGGGTGTGTATTGTGTGCGGGATGGTGATGATGTCAGTGTTGGATTGGGAGGGTGTGTATTGTGTGTGGGATGGTGATGGTGTCTGTATTGGATTGGGAGGGTGTGTATTGTGTGTGGGATGATGATGGTGTCAGTGTTGGATTGGGAGGGTGTGTATTGTGTGTGGGATGATGATGGTGTCAGTGTTGGATTGGGAGGGTGTGTATTGTGTGTGGGATGATGATGGTGTCAGTGTTGGATTGGGAGGGTGTGTATTGTGTGTGGGATGATGATGGTGTCAGTGTTGGAGTGGGAGGGTGTGTATTGTGTGCGGGATGGTGATGGTGTCAGTGTTGGATTGGGAGGGTGTGTATTGTGTGTGGGATGGTGATGGTGTCAGTGTTGGATTGGGAGGGTGTGTATTGTGTGTGGGATGATGATGGTGTCAGTGTTGGATTGGGAGGGTGTGTATTGTGTGTGGGATGATGATGGTGTCAGTGTTGGATTGGGAGGGTGTGTATTGTGTGCGGGATGATGGTGTCAGTGTTGGATTGGGAGGGTGTGTATTGTGTGTGGGATGGTGATGGTGTCAGTGTTGGATTGGGAGGGTGTGTATTGTGTGTGGGATGATGGTGGTGTCAGTGTTGGATTGGGATGGTGTGTATTGTGTGCGGGATGGTGATGGTGTCAGTGTTGGATTGGGAGGGTGTGTATTGTGTGTGGGATAATGGTGTCAGTGTTGGATTGGGAGGGTGTGTATTGTGTGTGGGATGGTGATGGTGTCAGTGTTGGATTGGGAGGCTGTGTATTGTGTGTGGGATGGTGATGGTGTCTGTATTGGATTGGGAGGGTGTGTATTGTGTGTGGGATGATGGTGGTGTCAGTGTTGGATTGGGAGGCTGTGTATTGTGTGTGGGATGGTGATGGTGTCTGTATTGGATCGGGAGGGTGTGTATTGTGTGTGGGATGATGGTGTCAGTGTTGGATTGGGAGGGTGTGTATTGTGTGTGGGATGGTGATGGTGTCTGTATTGGATTGGGAGGGTGTGTATTGTGTGTGGGATGATGATGGTGTCAGTGTTGGATTGGGAGGGTGTGTATTGTGTGCGGGATGATGGTGTCAGTGTTGGATTGGGAGGGTGTGTATTGTGTGTGGGATGGTGATGGTGTCAGTGTTGGATTGGGAGGGTGTGTATTGTGTGCGGGATGGTGATGGTGTCAGTGTTGGATTGGGAGGGTGTGTATTGTGTGTGGGATGGTGATGGTGTCAGTGTTGGATTGGGAGGCTGTGTATTGTGTGTGAGATAATTGTGTCAGTGTTGGATTGGGAGGGTGTGTATTGTGTGTGGGATGGTGATGGTGTCAGTGTTGGATTGGGAGGGTGTGTATTGTGTGTGGGATGAAGATGGTGTCAGTGTTGGATTGGGAGGGTGTGTATTGTGTGTGGGATGATGATGGTGTCAGTGTTGGATTGGGAGGGTTTATATTGTGTGTGGGATGATGGTGTCAGTGTTGGATTGGGAGGCTGTGTATTGTGTGCGGGATGATGGTGTCAGTGATGGATTGGGAGGGTGTGTATTGTGTGCGGGATGGTGATGGTGTCAGTGTTGGATTGCGAGGGTGTGTATTGTGTGTGGGATGATGATGGTGTCAGTGTTGGATTGGGAGGGTGTGTATTGTGTGTGGGATGGTGATGGTGTCATGTTGGATTGGGAGGTTGTGTATTGTGTGTGGGATGATGATGGTGTCAGTGTTGGATTGGGAGGGTGTGTATTGTGTGTGGGATGGTGACGGTGTCAGTGTTGGATTGGGAGGGTGTGTATTGTGTGTGGGATGGTGATGGTGTCATGTTGGATTGGGAGGTTGTGTATTGTGTGTGGGATGATGATGGTGTCAGTGTTGGATTGGGAGGGTGTGTATTGTGTGTGGGATGGTGACGGTGTCAGTGTTGGATTGGGAGGGTGTGTATTGTGTGCGGGATGATGGTCTCAGTGTTGGACTGGGAGGTTGTGTATTGTGTGCGGGATGGTGATGGTGTCAGTGTTGGATTGGGAGGGTGTGTATTGTGTGCGGGATGGTGATGGTGTCAGTGTTGGATTGGGAGGGTGTGTATTGTGTGTGGGATGGTGATGGTGTCAGTGTTGGATTGGAAGGGTGTGTATTGTGTGTGGGATGATGTTGGTGTCAGTGTTGGATTGGAAGGGTCTGTATTGTGTGTGGGATGATGGTGTCAGTGTTGGATTGGGAGGGTGTGTATTGTGTGCGGGATGATGATGGTGTCAGTGTTGGATTGGGAGGGTGTGTATTGTGTGTGGGATGGTGATGGTGTCTGTATTGGATTGGGAGGGTGTGTATTGTGTGCGAGATGGTGATGGTGTCAGTGTTGGATTGGGAGGGTGTGTATTGTGTGTGGGATGATGATGGTGTCAGTGTTGGATTGGGAGGGTGTGTATTGTGTGCGGGATGGTGATGGTGTCAGTGTTGGATTGGGAGGTTGTGTATTGTGTGTGGGATGATGATGGTGTCAGTGTTGGATTGGGAGGGTGTGTCTTGTGTGCGGGATGATGATGGTGTCAGTGTTGTATTGGGAGGGTGTGTATTGTGTGTGGGATGATGGTGTCAGTGTTGGATTGGGATGGTGTGTATTGTGTGTGGGATGGTGATGGTGTCAGTGTTGGATTGGGAGGGTGTGTATTGTGTGTGGGATGGTGATGGTGTCAGTGTTGGATTGGGAGGGTGTGTATTGTGTGCGGGATGATGGTGTCAGTGTTGGATTGGGATGGTGTGTATTGTGTGTGGGATGGTGATGGTGTCAGTGTTGGATTGGGAGGGTGTGTATTGTGTCTGGGATGATGATGGTGTCAGTGTTGGATTGGGAGGGTGTGTATTGTGTGTGGGATGATGATGGTGTCAGTGTTGGATTGGGAGGGTGTGTATTGTGTGTGGGATGATGATGGTGTCAGTGTTGGATTGGGAGGTTGTGTATTGTGTGTGGGATGATGGTGTCAGTGTTGGATTGGGAGGGTGTGTATTGTGTGTGGGATGATGATGGTGTCAGTGTTGGATTGGTAGGCTGTGTATTGTGTGCGGGACAATGGTGACAGTGTTGGATTGGGAGGATGTGTATTGTGTGCGGGATGGTGATGGTGTCAGTGTTGGATTGGGAGGTTGTGTATTGTGTGTGGGATTATGGTGTCAGTGTTGGATTGGGAGGGTGTGTATTGTGTGTGGGATAATGATGGTGTCAGTGTTGGATTGGGAGGGTGTGTATTGTGTGTGGGATGTTGATGGTGTCAGTGTTGGATTGGGAGGTTGTGTATTGTGTGTGGGATGATGGTGTCAGTGTTGGATTGGGAGGGTGTGTATTGTGTGCGGGATGGTGATGGTGTCAGTGTTGGATTGGGAGGGTGTGTATTGTGTGTGGGATGGTGATGGTGTCAGTGTTGGATTGGGAGGGTGTGTATTGTGTGCGGGATGGTGATGGTGTCAGTGTTGGATTGGGAGGTTGTGTATTGTGTGTGGGATGATGGTGTCAGTGTTGGATTGGGAGGGTGTGTATTGTGTGTGGGATGATGGTGTCAGTGTTGGATTGGGAGGGTGTGTATTGTGTGCGGGATGGTGATGGTGTCAGTGTTGGATTGGGAGGGTGTGTATTGTGTGCGGGATGATGGTGTCAGTGTTGGATTGGGAGGTTGTGTATTGTGTGTGGGATGATGGTGTCAGTGTTGGATTGGGAGGGTGTGTATTGTGTGTGGGATGATGATGGTGTCAGTGTTGGATTGGTAGGCTGTGTATTGTGTGCGGGACAATGGTGACAGTGTTGGATTGGGAGGATGTGTATTGTGTGCGGGATGGTGATGGTGTCAGTGTTGGATTGGGAGCGTGTGTATTGTGTGCGGGATGATGGTGTCAGTGTTGGATTGGGAGGGTGTGTATTGTGTGTGGGATGGTGATGATGTCAGTGTTGGATTGGGAGGCTGTGTATTGTGTGTGGGATGATGGTGTCAGTGTTGGATTGGGAGGGTGTGTATTGTGTGCGGGATGGTGATGGTGTCAGTGTTGGATTGGGAGGGTGTGTATTGTGTGTGGGATGGTGATGGTGTCAGTGTTGGATTGGGAGGGTGTGTATTGTGTGTGGGATAATGATGGTGTCAGTGTTGGATTGGGAGGGTGTGTATTGTGTGTGGGATGATGGTGTCAGTGTTGGATTGGGAGGGTGTGTATTGTGTGCGGGATGGTGATGGTGTCAGTGTTGGATTGGGAGGGTGCGTATTGTGTGTGGGATGGTGATGGTGTCTGTATTGGATTGGGAGGGTGTGTATTGTGTGTGGGATGATGATGGTGTCAGTGTTGGATTGGGAGGGTGTGTATTGTGTGTGGGATGGTGATGGTGTCTGTATTGGATTGGGAGGGTGTGTATTGTGTGTGGGATGATGATGGTGTCAGTGTTGGATTGGGAGGGTGTGTATTGTGTGCGGGATGATGGTGTCAGTGTTGGATTGGGAGGGTGTGTATTGTGTGTGGGATGGTGATGGTGTCTGTATTGGATTGGGAGGGTGTGTATTGTGTGCGGGATGATGATGGTGTCAGTGTTGGATTGGGAGGGTGTGTATTGTGTGCGGGATGATGGTGTCAGTGTTGGATTGGGAGGGTGTGTATTGTGTGTGGGATGGTGATGGTGTCAGTGTTGGATTGGGAGGCTGTGTATTGTGTGTGAGATAATTGTGTCAGTGTTGGATTGGGAGGGTGTGTATTGTGTGTGGGATGGTGATGGTGTCAGTGTTGGATTGGGAGGGTGTGTATTGTGTGTGGGATGAAGATGGTGTCAGTGTTGGATTGGGAGGGTGTGTATTGTGTGTGGGATGATGATGGTGTCAGTGTTGGATTGGGAGGGTTTATATTGTGTGTGGGATGATGGTGTCAGTGTTGGATTGGGAGGCTGTGTATTGTGTGCGGGATGATGGTGTCAGTGATGGATTGGGAGGGTGTGTATTGTGTGCGGGATGGTGATGGTGTCAGTGTTGGATTGCGAGGGTGTGTATTGTGTGTGGGATGATGATGGTGTCAGTGTTGGATTGGGAGGGTGTGTATTGTGTGTGGGATGGTGATGGTGTCAGTGTTGGATTGGGAGGGTGTGTATTGTGTGCGGGATGGTGATGGTGTCAGTGTTGGATTGGGAGGGTGTGTATTCTGTGTGGGATGGTGATGGTGTCATGTTGGACTGGGAGGTTGTGTATTGTGTGCGGGATGGTGATGGTGTCAGTGTTGGATTGGGAGGGTGTGTATTGTGTGCGGGATGGTGATGGTGTCAGTGTTGGATTGGGAGGGTGTGTATTGTGTGCGGGATGGTGATGGTGTCAGTGTTGGATTGGGAGGGTGTGTATTCTGTGTGGGATGGTGATGGTGTCAGTGTTGGATTGGAAGGGTGTGTATTGTGTGTGGGATGATGTTGGTGTCAGTGTTGGATTGGGAGGGTGTGTATTGTGTGTGGGATGATGATGGTGTCAGTGTTGGATTGGGAGGGTGTGTATTGTGTGCGGGATGGTGATGGTGTCAGTGTTGGATTGGGAGGTTGTGTATTGTGTGTGGGATGATGATGGTGTCAGTGTTGGATTGGGAGGGTGTGTCTTGTGTGCGGGATGATGATGGTGTCAGTGTTGTATTGGGAGGGTGTGTATTGTGTGTGGGATGATGGTGTCAGTGTTGGATTGGGATGGTGTGTATTGTGTGTGGGATGGTGATGGTGTCAGTGTTGGATTGGGAGGGTGTGTATTGTGTGCGAGATGGTGATGGTGTCAGTGTTGGATTGGGAGGGTGTGTATTGTGTGTGGGATGATGGTGGTGTCAGTGTTGGATTGGGATGGTGTGTATTGTGTGCGGGATGGTGATGGTGTCAGTGTTGGATTGGGAGGGTGTGTATTGTGTGCGGGATGATGGTGTCAGTGTTGGATTGGGATGGTGTGTATTGTGTGCGGGATGGTGATGGTGTCAGTGTTGGATTGGGAGGGTGTGTATTGTGTGTGGGATGATGATGGTGTCAGTGTTGGATTGGGAGGGTGTGTATTGTGTGTGGGATGATGATGGTGTCAGTGTTGGATTGTGAGGGTGTGTATTGTGTGTGGGATGATGGTGTCAGTGTTGGATTGGGAGGATGTGTATTTTGTGCGGGATGATGGTGTCAATGTTGGATTGGGAGGTTGTGTATTATGTGTGGGATGATGGTGTCAATGTTGGATTGGGAGGGTGTGTATTGTGTGTGGGATGGTGATGGTGTCAGTGTTGGATTGGGAGGGTGTGTATTGTGTGTGGGATGATGATGGTGTCAGTGTTGGATTGGGAGGGTGTGTATTGTGTGTGGGATGATGATGGTGTCAGTGTTGGATTGGGAGGGTGTGTATTGTGTGGGATGATGATGGTGTCTGTGTTGTATTGGGAGGGTGTGTATTGTGTGTGGGATGATGATGGTGTCAGTGTTGGATTGGGAGGGTGTGTATTGTGTGTGGGATGATGGTGTCAGTGTTGGATTGGGAGGGTGTGTATTGTGTGCGGGATGATGGTGTCAGTGTTGGATTGGGAGGGTGTGTATTGTGTGTGGGATGATGGTGTCAGTGTTGGATTGGGAGGGTGTGTATTGTGTGTGGGATAATGGTGCCAGTGTTGGATTGGGAGGGTGTGTATTGTGTGTGGGATGGTGATGGTGTCAGTGTTGGATTGGGAGGGTGTGTATTGTGTGTGGGATGGTGATGGTGTCAGTGTTGGATTGTGAGGGTGTGTATTGTGTGCGGGATGATGGTGTCAGTGTTGGATTGGGAGGTTGTGTATTGTGTGTGGGATGATGATGGTGTCAGTGTTGGATTGGGAGAGTGTGTATTGTGTGCGGGATTAGTGTGTCAGTGTTGGATTGGGAGGGTGTGTATTGTGTGCATGATGGTGTCAGTGTTGGATTGGGAGGCTGTGTATTTTGTGCGGGATGAAGGTGTGAGTGTTGGATTGGGAGGCTGTGTATTGTGTGTGGGATGGTGATGGTGTCAGTGTTGGATTGGGAGGTTGTGTATTGTGTGTGGGATGGTGATGGTGTCAGTGTTGGATTGGGAGGTTGTGTATTGTGTGCGGGATGGTGATGGTGTCAGTGTTGGATTGGGAGGGTGTGTATTGTGTGTGGGATGGTGATGGTGTCAGTGTTGGATTGGGAGGGTGTGTATTGTGTGTGGGATAATGGTGTCAGTGTTGGATTGGGAGGGTGTCTATTGTGTGCGGGATGGTAATGGTGTCAGTGTTGGATTGGGAGGTTGTGTATTGTGTGTGGGATGATGATGGTGTCAGTGTTGGATTGGGAGAGTGTGTATTGTGTGCGGGATTAGTGTGTCAGTGTTGGATTGGGAGGGTGTGTATTGTGTGCGTGATGGTGTCAGTGTTGGATTGGGAGGGTATTGTGTGCGGGATGGTGATGGTGTCAGTGTTGGATTGGGAGGGTGTGTATTGTGTGTGGGATGATGGTGGTGTCAGTGTTGGATTGGGATGGTGTGTATTGTGTGCGGGATGGTGATGGTGTCAGTGTTGGATTGGGAGGGTGTGTATTGTGTGTGGGATGATGATGGTGTCAGTGTTGGATTGGGAGGGTGTGTATTGTGTGTGGGATGATGATGGTGTCAGTGTTGGATTGGGAGGGTGTGTATTGTGTGCGGGATGATGGTGTCAGTGTTGGATTGGGATGCTGTGTATTGTGTGTGGGATGATGATGGTGTCAGTGTTGGATTGGGAGGGTGTGTATTGTGTGTGGGATGGTGATGGTGTCAGTGTTGGATTGGGAGGGTGTGTATTGTGTGCGGGATGGTAATGGTATCAGTGTTGTATTGGGAGGGTGTGTATTGTGTGTGGGATGGTGATGGTGTCAGTATTGGATTGGGAGGTTGTGTATTGTGTGTGGGATGGTGATGGTGTCAGTGTTGGATTCGGAGGGTGTGTATTGTGTGTGGGATGATGATGGTGTCAGTGTTGGATTGGGAGGTTGTGTATTGTGTGTGGGATGATGGTGTCAGTGTTGGATTGGGACGGTGTGTATTGTGTGTGGGGTGATGGTGTCAGTGTTGGATTGGGAGGGTGTGTATTGTGTGTGGGATGATGATGGTGTCAGTGTTGGATTGGGAGGGTGTGTATTGTGTGTGGGATAATGGTGTCAGTGTTGGATTGGGAGGGTGTGTATTGTGTGTGGGATGGTGATGGTGTCAGTGTTGGATTGGGAGGCTGTGTATTGTGTGTGGGATGGTGATGGTGTCAGTGTTGGATTGGGAGGGTGTGTATTGTGTGTGGGATAATGGTGTCAGTGTTGGATTGGGAGGGTGTGTATTGTGTGTGGGATGGTGATGGTGTCAGTGTTAGATTGGGAGGGTGTTTATTGTGTGTGGGATGGTGATGGTGTCAGTGTTGGATTGGGAGGGTGTGTATTGTGTGTGGGATAATGGTGTCAGTGTTGGATTGGGAGGGTGTGTATTGTGTGTGGGATGGTGATGGTGTCAGTGTTGGATTGGGAGGCTGTGTATTGTGTGTGGGATGGTGATGGTGTCAGTGTTGGATTGGGAGGGTGTGTATTGTGTGCGGGATGATGATGGTGTCAGTGTTGGATTGGGAGGCTGTGTATTGTGTGTGGGATGGTGATGGTGTCAGTGTTGGATTGGGATGCTGTGTATTGTGTGTGGGATGATGATGGTGTCAGTGTTGGATTGGGAGGTTGTGTATTGTGTGTGGGATGGTGATGGTGTCAGTGTTAGATTGGGAGGGTGTTTATTGTGTGTGGGATGGTGATGGTGTCAGTGTTGGATTGGGAGGGTGTGTATTGTTTGTGGGATGGTGAAGGTGTCAGTGTTGGATTGGGAGGTTGTGTATTGTGTGTGGGATGGTGATGGTGTCAGTGTTGGATTGGGAGGGTGTGTATTGTGTGTGGGATGATGATGGTGTCAGTGTTGGATTGGGAGGTTGTGTATTGTGTGCGGGATGATGGTGTCAGTGTTGGATTGGGAGGTTGTGTATTGTGTGTGGGATGATGATGGTGTCAGTGTTGGATTGGGAGAGTGTGTATTGTGTGCGGGATTAGGGTGTCAGTGTTGGATTGGGAGGGTGTGTATTGTGTGCGTGATGGTGTCAGTGTTGGATTGGGAGGCTGTGTATTTTGTGCGGGATGAAGGTGTGAGTGTTGGATTGGGAGGCTGTGTATTGTGTGTGGGATGGTGATGGTGTCAGTGTTGGATTGGGAGGTTGTGTATTGTGTGTGGGATGGTGATGGTGTCAGTGTTGGATTGGGAGGTTGTGTATTGTGTGCGGGATGGTGATGGTGTCAGTGTTGGATTGGGAGGGTGTGTATTGTGTGTGGGATGGTGATGGTGTCAGTGTTGGATTGGGAGGGTGTGTATTGTGTGTGGGATTATGGTGTCAGTGTTGGATTGGGAGGGTGTGTATTGTGTGCGGGATGGTAATGGTGTCAGTGTTGGATTGGGAGGGTGTGTATTGTGTGTGGGATGGTGATGGTGTCAGTGTTGGATTGGGAGGGTGTGTATTGTGTGCGGGATGGTGATGGTGTCAGTGTTGGATTGGGAGGGTGTGTATTGTGTGTGGGATGATGGTGGTGTCAGTGTTGGATTGGGATGGTGTGTATTGTGTGCGGGATGGTGATGGTGTCAGTGTTGGATTGGGAGGGTGTGTATTGTGTGTGGGATGATGATGGTGTCAGTGTTGGATTGGGAGGGTGTGTATTGTGTGTGGGATGATGATGGTGTCAGTGTTGGATTGGGAGGGTGTGTATTGTGTGTGGGATAGTGATGGTGTCAGTGTTGGATTGGGAGGGTGTGTATTGTGTGCGGGATGGTAATGGTATCAGTGTTGTATTGGGAGGGTGTGTATTGTGTGTGGGATGGTGATGGTGTCAGTGTTGGATTGGGAGGGTGTGTATTGTGTGCGGGATGGTGATGGTGTCAGTGTTGGATTGGGAGGGTGTGTATTGTGTGTGGGATGATGATGGTGTCAGTGTTGGATTGGGAGGGTGTGTATTGTGTGTGGGATGATGGTGTCAGTGTTGGATTGGGAGGGTGTGTATTGTGTGTGGGATGATGGTGTCAGTGTTGGATTGGGACGGTGTGTATTGTGTGTGGGGTGATGGTGTCAGTGTTGGATTGGGAGGGTGTGTATTGTGTGCGGGATGATGATGGTGTCAGTGTTGGATTGGGAGGGTGTGTATTGTGTGTGGGATGATGATGGTGTCAGTGTTGGATTGGGAGGGTGTGTATTGTGTGTGGGATGATGATGGTGTCAGTGTTGGATTGGGAGGGTGTGTATTGTGTGTGGGATGGTGATGGTGTCAGTGTTGGATTGGGAAGTTCTGCCTGGGTGGTCTGTTGATGCCGTTTCTCGATTTCTGAGATTTCCTGAGGATCTGCCCTTTCCTGCACTGTCCGCCTGTATTCATGATTTATTCTGATGCGACCTATCTTCCCAGGCTGAGGAGAGGCTAGGACCGTACCGCACTCTGGGTGCTGATTCTGTCCACACCGCACTCTGGGTGCTGATTCTGTCCACACCGCACTCTGGGTGCTGATTCTGCCCACACCGCACTCTGGGTGCTGATTCTGTCCACACCGCACTCTGGGTGCTGATTCTGCCCACACCGCACTCTGGGTGCTGATTCTGTCCACACCGCACTCTGGGTGCTGATTCTGTCCACACCGCACTCTGGGTGCTGATTCTGTCCACACCGCACTCTGGGTGCTGATTCTGTCCACACCGCACTCTGGGTGCTGATTCTGTCCACGCCGCACTCTGGGTGCTGATCCTGCCCACACCGCACTCTGGGTGCTGATCCTGTCCACACCGCACTCTGGGTGCTGATTCCGGTCACACCGCACTCTGTGTGCTGATTCTGCCCACACCGCACTCTGGGTGCTGATTCTGTCCACACCGCACTCTGGGTGCTGATCCTGTCCACACCGCACTCTGGGTGCTGATCCTGTCCACACCGCACTCTGGGTGCTGATCCTGTCCACATCGCACTCTGGGTGCTGATCCTGCCCACATCGCACTCTGGGTGCTGATCCTGTCCACACCGCACTCTGGGTGCTGATCCTGTCCACATCGCACTCTGGGTGCTGATTCTGCCCACATCGCACTCTGGGTGCTGATCCTGTCCACACCGCACTCTGGGTGCTGATTCCGGTCACACCGCACTCTGGGTGCTGACACTGTCCACACCGCACTCTGGGTGCTGACACTGTCCACACCGCACTCTGGGTGCTGATTCTGCCCACACCGCACTCTGGGTGCTGATCCTGTCCACACCGCACTCTGGGTGCTGATCCTGTCCACACCGCACTCTGGGTGCTGACCCTGTCCCCACCGCACTCTGGGTGCTGATTCTGCCCACACCGCACTCTCGGTGCTGATTCTGCCCACACCGCACTCTGGGTGCTGATTCTGCCCACACCGCACTCTGGGTGCTGATCCTGTCCACACCGCACTCTGGGTGCTGATCCTGTCCACACCGCACTCTGGGTGCTGACCCTGTCCCCACCGCACTCTGGGTGCTGATTCTGCCCACACCGCACTCTGGGTGCTGATTCTGCCCACACCGCACTCTGGGTGCTGATCCTGTCCACACCGCACTCTGGGTGCTGATTCTGCCCACACCGCACTCTGGGTGCTGCTCCTGTCCACACCGCACTCTGGGTGCTGATCCTGTCCACACCGCACTCTGGGTGCTGATTCTGCCCACACCGCACTCTGGGTGCTGATCCTGTCCCCACCACACTCTGGGTGCTGATCCTGTCCACACCGCACTCTGGGTGCTGATCCTGTCCACACCGCACTCTGGGTGCTGATTCTGCCCACACCGCACTCTGGGTGCTGATCCTGTCCCCACCGCACTCTGGGTGCTGATTCTGCCCACACCGCACTCTGGGTGTTTATTCTGCCCACACCGCACTCTGGGTGCTGATTCTGCCCACACCGCACTCTGGGTGCTGATCCTGTCCACACCGCACTCTGGGTGCTATCCTGTCCACACCGCAGTCTGGGTGCTGATCCTGTCCACACCGCAGTCTGGGTGCTATCCTGTCCACACCGCACTCTGGGTGCTGATTCTGTCCACACTGCACTCTGGGTGGTGATCCTGTCCACACCGCACTCTGGGTGCTGATTCCGGTCACACCGCACTCTGGGTGCTGATCCTGTCCACACCGCACTCTGGGTGCTGATTCCGGTCACACCGCACTCTGGGTGCTGATTCCGGTCACACCGCACTCTGGGTGCTGATTCTGCCCACACCGCACTCTGGGTGCTGATCCTGTCCACACCGCACTCTGGGTGCTGATCCTGTCCACACCGCACTCTGGGTGCTGATCCTGTCCACACCGCACTCTGGGTGCTGATCCTGTCCACACCGCAGTCTGGGTGCTATCCTGTCCACACCGCACTCTGGGTGCTGATTCTGTCCACACTGCACTCTGGGTGCTGATCCTGTCCACACCGCACTCTGGATGCTGATCCTGTCCACACTACACTCTGGGTGCTGATCCTGTCCACACCGCACTCTGGGTGCTGATCCTGTCCACACCGCACTCTGGGTGCTGATCCTGCCCACACCGCACTCTGGGTGCTGATTCTGTCCACACCGCACTCTGGGTGCTGATTCTGTCCACACTGCACTCTGGGTGCTGATTCTGCCCACACCGCACTCTGGGTGCTGATTCTGTCCACACCGCACTCTGGGTGCTGATTCTGTCCACACCGCACTCTGGGTGCTGATTCTGCCCACACTGCACTCTGGGTGCTGATTCTGTCCACACCGCACTCTGGGTACTGATCCTGTCCCCACCGCACTCTGGGTGCTGATCCTGTCCCCACCGCACTCTGGGTGCTGATCCTGCCCACACCGCACTCTGGGTGCTGATCCTGTCCCCACCGCACTCTGGGTGCTGATCCTGTCCCCACCGCACTCTGGGTGCTGATTCTTCCTACACCGCACTCTGGGTGTTTATTCTGCCCACACCGCACTCTGGGTGCTGATTCTGCCCACACCGCACTCAGGGTGCTGATTCTGCCCACACCGCACTCTGGGTGCTAATCCTGTCCACACCGCACTCTGGGTGCTGATCCTGTCCACACTGCACTCAGGGTGCTGATCCTGTCCACACCGCACTCTGGGTGCTGATTCTGTCCACACTGCACTCTGGGTGCTGATTCTGCCCACACCGCACTCTGGGTGCCGATCCTGTCCACACCGCACTCTGGGTGCTGATCCTGTCCACACCGCAGTCTGGGTGCTATCCTGTCCACACCGCACTCTGGGTGCTGATTCTGTCCACACTGCACTCTGGGTGCTGATCCTGTCCACACCGCACTCTGGGGGCTGATTCCGGTCACACCGCACTCTGGGTGCTGATCCTGTCCACACCGCACTCTGTGTGCTGATCCTGTCCACACCGCACTCTGGGTGCTGATTCTGTCCACACTGCACTCTGGGTGCTGATCCTGTCCACACCGCACTCTGGGTGCTGATCCTGTCCACACCGCACTCTGTGTGCTGATCCTGTCCACACTGCACTCTGGGTCCTGATCCTGCCGACATCGCACTCTGGGTGCTGATTCTGCCCACACCGCTCTCTGGGTGCTGATTCCGGTCACACCGCACTCTGGGTCCTGATCCTGTCCACACCGCACTCTGGGTGCTGATTCTGCCCACACCGCACTCTGGGTGCTGATCCTGTCCACACCGCACTCTGGGTGCTGATTCCGGTCACACCGCACTCTGGGTGCTGATTCTGCCCACACCGCACTCTGGGTGTTGATTCTGCCCACACCGCTCTCTGGGTGCTGATTCCGGTCACACCGCACTCTGGGTGCTGATCCTGTCCACACCGCACTCTGGGTGCTGATTCTGCCCACACCGCACTCTGGGTGCTGATCCTGTCCACACCGCACTCTGGGTGCTGATTCTGCCCACACCGCACTCTGGGTGCTGATTCTGCCCACACCGCACTCTGGGTGCTGATTCTGCCCACACCGCACTCTGGGTGCTGATCCTGTCCACACCGCACTCTGGGTGCTGATTCTGCCCACACCGCACTCTGGGTGCTGATCCTGTCCACACTGCACTCTGGGTGCTGATCCTGTCCACACTGCACTCTGGGTGCTGATCCTGTCCACACCGCACTCTGGGTGCTGATCCTGTCCACACCGCACTCTGGGTGCTGATCCTGTCCACACTGTACTCTGGCTGCTGATCCTGTCCACACCGCACTCTGGGTGCTGATCCTGTCCACACCGCACTCTGGGTGCTGATCCTGTCCACACCGCACTCTGGGTGCTATCCTGTCCACACCGCACTCTGGGTGCTAATCCTGTCCACACCGCACTCTGGGTGCTGATTCCGGTCACACCGCACTCTGGGTGCTGATCCTGTCCACACCGCACTCTGGGTGCTGATCCTGTCCACACCGCACTCTGGGTGCTGATCCTGTCCACACCGCACTCTGGGTGCTGATCCTGTCCACACCGCACTCTGGATGCTGATCCTGTCCACACTACACTCTGGGTGCTGATCCTGTCCACACCGCACTCTGGGTGCTGATCCTGTCCACACCGCACTCTGCGTGCTGATGCTGCCCACACCGCACTCTGGGTGCTGATCCTGCCCACACCGCACTCTGGGTGCTGATTCTGTCCACACTGCACTCTGGGTGCTGATTCTGCCCACACCGCACTCTGTGTGCTGATCCTGTCCACACCACACTCTGGGTGCTGATCCTGCCCACATCGCACTCTGGGTGCTGATTCTGCCCACACCGCACTCTGGGTGCTAATTCCGGTCACACCGCACTCTGGGTGCTGACACTGTCCACACCGCACTCTGGGTGCTGATCCTGTCCACACCGCACTCTGGGTGTTGATTGTGCCCACACCGCACTCTGGGTGCTGATCCTGTCCACACCGCACTCTGGGTGTTGATTGTGCCCACACCGCACTCTGGGTGCTGATCCTGTCCACACCACACTCTGGGTGTTGATTGTGCCCACACCGCACTCTGGGTGCTGATTCTGCCCACACCGCACTCTGGGTGCTGATTCTGCCCACACCGCACTCTGGGTGCTGATTCTGCCCACACCGCACTCTGGGTGCTGATTCTGCCCACACCGCACTCTGGGTGCTGATCCTGCCCACACCGCACTCTGGTTGCTGATCCTGTCCAGACCGCACTCTGGGTGCTGATTCTGCCCACACCGCACTCTGGGTGCTGATCCTGTCCACACCGCACTCTGGGTGCTGATTCTGCCCACACCGCACTCTGGGTGCTGATTCTGCCCACACCGCACTCTGGGTGCTGATTCTGCCCACACCGCACTCTGGGTGCTGATTCTGTCCACACCGCACTCTGGGTGCTGATCCTGTCCACACCGCACTCTGGGTGCTGATCCTGTCCACACCGCACTCTGGGTGCTGATCCTGCCCACACCGCACTCTGGGTGCTGATTCTGCCCACACTGCACTCTGGGTGCTGATCCTGTCCACACCGCACTCTGGGTGCTGATCCTGTCCACACCGCACTCTGGGTGCTGATTCTGCCCACACCGCACTCTGGGTGCTGACCCTTTCCACACCGCACTCTGGGTGCTGATTCTGTCCACACTGCACTCTGGGTGCTGATCCTGTCCACACCGCACTCTGGGTGCTGATTCTGTCCACACCGCTCTCTGGGTGCTGATTCTGTCCACACTGCACTCTGGGTGCTGATCCTGTCCACACTGCACTCTGGGTGCTGATTCCGGTCACACCGCACTCTGGGTGCTGATCTTGTCCACACTGCACTCTGGGTACTGATTCCGGTCACACCGCACTCTGGGTGCTGATTCTGCCCACACCGCACTCTGGGTGCTGATCCTGTCCACACTGCACTCTGGGTGCTGATTCTGTCCATACCGCACTCTGGGTGCTGATCCTGTCCACACCGCACTCTGGGTGCTGATCCTGTCCACACCGCACTCTGGGTGCTGATCCTGTCCACACCGCACTCTGGGTGCTGATCCTGTCCACACCGCACTCGGGGTGCTGATTCTGTCCACACCGCACTCTGGGTGCTGATTCTGTCCACACCGCACTCTGGGTGCTGATTCTGCCCACACCGCACTCTGGGTGCTGATTCTGTCCACACCGCACTCTGGGTGCTGATCCTGTCCACACCGCACTCTGGGTGCTGATTCTGCCCACACCGCACTCTGGGTGCTGATTCTGCCCACACCGCACTCTGGGTGCTGATTCTGCCCACACCGCACTCTGGCTGCTGATTCTGCCCACACCGCACTCTGGGTGCTGATTCTGCCCACACCGCACTCTGGGTGCTGATCCTGTCCACACCGCTCTCTGGGTGCTGATTCTGTCCACACCGCTCTCTGGGTGCTGATCCTGTCCACACCGCACTCTGGGTGCTGATTCTGCCCACACCGCACTCTGGGTGCTGATTCTGCCCACACCGCACTCTGGGTGCTGATCCTGCCCACACCGCACTCTGGGTGCTGATTCTGTCCACACCGCACTCTGGGTGCTGATTCTGTCCACACTGCACTCTGGGTGCTGATTCTGTCCACACTGCACTCTGGGTGCTGATCCTGTCCACACCGCAGTCTGGGTGCTATCCTGTCCACACCGCACTCTGGGTGCTGATTCTGTCCACACTGCACTCTGGGTGCTGATCCTGTCCACACCGCACTCTGGATGCTGATCCTGTCCACACTACACTCTGGGTGCTGATCCTGTCCACACCGCACTCTGGGTGCTGATCCTGTCCACACCGCACTCTGGGTGCTGATCCTGCCCACACCGCACTCTGGGTGCTGATTCTGTCCACACCGCACTCTGGGTGCTGATTCTGTCCACACTGCACTCTGGGTGCTGATTCTGCCCACACCGCACTCTGGGTGCTGATTCTGTCCACACCGCACTCTGGGTGCTGATTCTGTCCACACCGCACTCTGGGTGCTGATTCTGCCCACACTGCACTCTGGGTGCTGATTCTGTCCACACCGCACTCTGGGTACTGATCCTGTCCCCACCGCACTCTGGGTGCTGATCCTGTCCCCACCGCACTCTGGGTGCTGATCCTGCCCACACCGCACTCTGGGTGCTGATCCTGTCCCCACCGCACTCTGGGTGCTGATCCTGTCCCCACCGCACTCTGGGTGCTGATTCTTCCTACACCGCACTCTGGGTGTTTATTCTGCCCACACCGCACTCTGGGTGCTGATTCTGCCCACACCGCACTCAGGGTGCTGATTCTGCCCACACCGCACTCTGGGTGCTAATCCTGTCCACACCGCACTCTGGGTGCTGATCCTGTCCACACTGCACTCAGGGTGCTGATCCTGTCCACACCGCACTCTGGGTGCTGATTCTGTCCACACTGCACTCTGGGTGCTGATTCTGCCCACACCGCACTCTGGGTGCCGATCCTGTCCACACCGCACTCTGGGTGCTGATCCTGTCCACACCGCAGTCTGGGTGCTATCCTGTCCACACCGCACTCTGGGTGCTGATTCTGTCCACACTGCACTCTGGGTGCTGATCCTGTCCACACCGCACTCTGGGTGCTGATTCCGGTCACACCGCACTCTGGGTGCTGATCCTGTCCACACCGCACTCTGTGTGCTGATCCTGTCCACACCGCACTCTGGGTGCTGATTCTGTCCACACTGCACTCTGGGTGCTGATCCTGTCCACACCGCACTCTGGATGCTGATCCTGTCCACACTACACTCTGGGTGCTGATCCTGTCCACACCGCACTCTGGGTGCTGATCCTGTCCACACCGCACTCTGTGTGCTGATCCTGTCCACACTGCACTCTGGGTCCTGATCCTGCCGACATCGCACTCTGGGTGCTGATTCTGCCCACACCGCTCTCTGGGTGCTGATTCCGGTCACACCGCACTCTGGGTCCTGATCCTGTCCACACCGCACTCTGGGTGCTGATTCTGCCCACACCGCACTCTGGGTGCTGATCCTGTCCACACCGCACTCTGGGTGCTGATTCCGGTCACACCGCACTCTGGGTGCTGATTCTGCCCACACCGCACTCTGGGTGTTGATTCTGCCCACACCGCTCTCTGGGTGCTGATTCCGGTCACACCGCACTCTGGGTGCTGATCCTGTCCACACCGCACTCTGGGTGCTGATTCTGCCCACACCGCACTCTGGGTGCTGATCCTGTCCACACCGCACTCTGGGTGCTGATTCTGCCCACACCGCACTCTGGGTGCTGATTCTGCCCACACCGCACTCTGGGTGCTGATTCTGCCCACACCGCACTCTGGGTGCTGATCCTGTCCACACCGCACTCTGGGTGCTGATTCTGCCCACACCGCACTCTGGGTGCTGATCCTGTCCACACTGCACTCTGGGTGCTGATCCTGTCCACACTGCACTCTGGGTGCTGATCCTGTCCACACCGCACTCTGGGTGCTGATCCTGTCCACACCGCACTCTGGGTGCTGATCCTGTCCACACTGTACTCTGGCTGCTGATCCTGTCCACACCGCACTCTGGGTGCTGATCCTGTCCACACCGCACTCTGGGTGCTGATCCTGTCCACACCGCACTCTGGGTGCTATCCTGTCCACACCGCACTCTGGGTGCTAATCCTGTCCACACCGCACTCTGGGTGCTGATTCCGGTCACACCGCACTCTGGGTGCTGATCCTGTCCACACCGCACTCTGGGTGCTGATCCTGTCCACACCGCACTCTGGGTGCTGATCCTGTCCACACCGCACTCTGGGTGCTGATCCTGTCCACACCGCACTCTGGATGCTGATCCTGTCCACACTACACTCTGGGTGCTGATCCTGTCCACACCGCACTCTGGGTGCTGATCCTGTCCACACCGCACTCTGGGTGCTGATGCTGCCCACACCGCACTCTGGGTGCTGATCCTGCCCACACCGCACTCTGGGTGCTGATTCTGTCCACACTGCACTCTGGGTGCTGATTCTGCCCACACCGCACTCTGTGTGCTGATCCTGTCCACACCACACTCTGGGTGCTGATCCTGCCCACATCGCACTCTGGGTGCTGATTCTGCCCACACCGCACTCTGGGTGCTAATTCCGGTCACACCGCACTCTGGGTGCTGACACTGTCCACACCGCACTCTGGGTGCTGATCCTGTCCACACCGCACTCTGGGTGTTGATTGTGCCCACACCGCACTCTGGGTGCTGATCCTGTCCACACCGCACTCTGGGTGTTGATTGTGCCCACACCGCACTCTGGGTGCTGATCCTGTCCACACCACACTCTGGGTGTTGATTGTGCCCACACCGCACTCTGGGTGCTGATTCTGCCCACACCGCACTCTGGGTGCTGATTCTGCCCACACCACACTCTGGGTGCTGATTCTGCCCACACCGCACTCTGGGTGCTGATTCTGCCCACACCGCACTCTGGGTGCTGATCCTGCCCACACCGCACTCTGGTTGCTGATCCTGTCCAGACCGCACTCTGGGTGCTGATTCTGCCCACACCGCACTCTGGGTGCTGATCCTGTCCACACCGCACTCTGGGTGCTGATTCTGCCCACACCGCACTCTGGGTGCTGATTCTGCCCACACCGCACTCTGGGTGCTGATTCTGCCCACACCGCACTCTGGGTGCTGATTCTGTCCACACCGCACTCTGGGTGCTGATCCTGTCCACACCGCACTCTGGGTGCTGATCCTGTCCACACCGCACTCTGGGTGCTGATCCTGCCCACACCGCACTCTGGGTGCTGATTCTGCCCACACTGCACTCTGGGTGCTGATCCTGTCCACACCGCACTCTGGGTGCTGATCCTGTCCACACCGCACTCTGGGTGCTGATTCTGCCCACACCGCACTCTGGGTGCTGACCCTTTCCACACCGCACTCTGGGTGCTGATTCTGTCCACACTGCACTCTGGGTGCTGATCCTGTCCACACCGCACTCTGGGTGCTGATTCTGTCCACACCGCTCTCTGGGTGCTGATTCTGTCCACACTGCACTCTGGGTGCTGATCCTGTCCACACTGCACTCTGGGTGCTGATTCCGGTCACACCGCACTCTGGGTGCTGATCTTGTCCACACTGCACTCTGGGTACTGATTCCGGTCACACCGCACTCTGGGTGCTGATTCTGCCCACACCGCACTCTGGGTGCTGATCCTGTCCACACTGCACTCTGGGTGCTGATTCTGTCCATACCGCACTCTGGGTGCTGATCCTGTCCACACCGCACTCTGGGTGCTGATCCTGTCCACACCGCACTCTGGGTGCTGATCCTGTCCACACCGCACTCTGGGTGCTGATCCTGTCCACACCGCACTCGGGGTGCTGATTCTGTCCACACCGCACTCTGGGTGCTGATTCTGTCCACACCGCACTCTGGGTGCTGATTCTGCCCACACCGCACTCTGGGTGCTGATTCTGTCCACACCGCACTCTGGGTGCTGATCCTGTCCACACCGCACTCTGGGTGCTGATTCTGCCCACACCGCACTCTGGGTGCTGATTCTGCCCACACCGCACTCTGGGTGCTGATTCTGCCCACACCGCACTCTGGCTGCTGATTCTGCCCACACCGCACTCTGGGTGCTGATTCTGCCCACACCGCACTCTGGGTGCTGATCCTGTCCACACCGCTCTCTGGGTGCTGATTCTGTCCACACCGCTCTCTGGGTGCTGATCCTGTCCACACCGCACTCTGGGTGCTGATTCTGCCCACACCGCACTCTGGGTGCTGATTCTGCCCACACCGCACTCTGGGTGCTGATCCTGCCCACACCGCACTCTGGGTGCTGATTCTGTCCACACCGCACTCTGGGTGCTGATTCTGTCCACACTGCACTCTGGGTGCTGATTCTGTCCACACTGCACTCTGGGTGCTGATCCTGTCCACACCGCACTCTGGGTGCTGATTCTGTCCACACTGCACTCTGGGTGCTGATTCTGTCCACACCGCACTCTGGGTGCTGATCCTGTCCACACCGCACTCTGGGTGCTGATCCTGTCCACACCGCACTCTGGGTGCTGATTCTGTCCACACTGCACTCTGGGGGCTGATCCTGTCCACACCACACTCTCGGTGCTGATTCTGTCCACACTGCACTCTGGGTGCTGATCCTGTCCACACCGCACTCTGGGTGCTGATTCTGCCCACACCGCACTCTGGGTGCTGATCCTGTCCACACCGCACTCTGGGTGCTGATTCCGGTCCACACCGCACTCTGGGTGCTGATCCTGTCCACACTGCACTCTGGGTGCTGATTCCGGTCACACCGCACTCTGGGTGCTGATTCTGCCCACACCGCACTCTGGGTGCTGATTCTGTCCACACTGCACTCTGGGTGCTGATTCTGCCCACACCGCACTCTGGGTGCTGATTCTGCCCACACCGCACACTGGGTGCTGATCCTGTCCACACCGCACTCTGGGTGCTGATTCCGGTCCACACTGCACTCTGGGTGCTAATTCTGCCCACACCGCACACTGGGTGCTGATTCTGCCCACACCGCACTCTGGGTGCTGGTTCTGCCCACACCGCGCTCTGGGTGCTGATTCTGCCCACACCGCACACTGGGTGCTGATTCTGCCCACACTGCACTCTGGGTGCTGATTCTGCCCACACCGCACTCTGGGTGCTGATCCTGTCCACACCGCACTCTGGGTGCTGGTTCTGCCCACACCGCACTCTGGGTGCTGATTCCGCCCACGTGGTCTGGGAATCCTGCAGCCGCCAGTATTTCCCGAGGATAACTGTCCGATGTTCTTGAGGATTCCTCTTAGGCATTGCCACGGCTGCCAAGCGTTCTGGAGTATTGCATATTGTTGTGGCATATTGCCCAGGAAAGAGTGGAAGACACAGGAAAGGTGTACACTGTACTGGAGATTGTGTACAGGAAAGGTGTACACTGTACTGGAGATTGTGTACAGGAAAGGTATACACTGTGCTGAGTTACTGGAGATTGTGTACAGGAAAGGTACACTACTGAGTTACAGGAGAAGGTGTACACTGTACTGGAGATTGTGTACAGGAAAGGTATACACTGTGCTGAGTTACTGGAGATTGTGTACAGGAAAGGTATACACTGTGCTGAGTTACAGGAGATTGTGTACAGGAAAGGTGTACACTGTGCTGAGTTACTGGAGATTGTGTACAGGAAAGGTATACACTGTGCTGAGTTACTGGAGATTGTGTACAGGAAAGGTGTACACTGTGCTGAGTTACTGGAGATTGTGTACACGAAAGGTGTACACTGTGCTGAGTTACAGGAGATTGTGTACAGGAAAGGTGTACTATACTGAGTTACAGGAGATTGTGTACAGGAAAGGTATACACTGTGCTGAGTTACTGGAGATTGTGTACAGGAAAGGTGTACACTGTGCTGAGTTACTGGAGATTGTGTACACGAAAGGTGTACACTGTGCTGAGTTACAGGAGATTGTGTACAGGAAAGGTGTACACTGTACTGGAGATTGTGTACAGGAAAGGTGTACACTGTGCTGAGTTACAGGAGATTGTGTACAGGAAAGGTGTACACTGTACTGGAGATTGTGTACAGGAAAGGTACACTGAGTTACAGGAGAAGGTGTACACTGTACTGCAGATTGTGTACAGGAAAGGTACACTGTACTGAGTTACTGGAGATTGTGTACAGGAAGGGTACACTGTACTGAGTTACTGAAGATTGTGTACAGGAAAGGTACACTACTGAGTAACTGGAAATTGAGTACAGGAAAGGTACACTGTACTGAGTTACTGGAAATTGTGTACAGGAAGGGTACACTGTACTGAGTTACTGGAGATTGTGTACAGGAAAGGTACACTGTACTGAGGTACTGGAGATTGTGTCCGGGAAAGGTGTACACTACTGAATTACTGGAGATTGTGTACAGGAAAGGTACACTACTGAGTTACAGGAGAAGGTGTACACTGTACTGGAGATTGTGTACAGGAAAGGTACACTGTACTGAGTTACTGGAGATTGTGTACAGGAAGGGTACACTGTACTGAGTTACTGGAGATTGTGTCCGGGAAAGGTACACTATACTGAGTTACTGGAGATTGTGTACAGGAAAGGTGTACACTACTGAATTACTGGAGATTGTGTACAGGAAAGGTACACTACTGAGTTCCAGGAGAAGGTGTACACTGTACTGGAGATTGTGTACAGGAAAGGTACACTGTACTGAGTTACTGGAGATTGTGTACAGGAAAGGTACACTGTACTGGAGATTGTGTACAGGAAATGTGTACACTGTACTGAGTTACCGGAGATTGTGTACAGGAAAGGTACACTACTGAGTTACTGGAGATTGTGTACAGGAAAGGTACAGTGTACTGAGTTACTGGAGATTGTGTACAGGAAAGGTGTGCACTGTACTGAGTTACTGGAGATTGTGTACAGGAACGGTATACACTGTACTGAGTTACTGGAGATTGTGTACAGGAAAGGTACACTGTACTGAGTTACTGGAGATTGTGTACAGGAAAGGTACACTGTACTGAGTTACTGAAGATTGTGTACAGGAAAGGTACACTACTGAGTAACTGGAAATTGTGTACAGGAAAGGTACACTGTACTGGGTTACTGGAGATTGTGTACAGGAAAGGTGTACACTACTGAGTTACTGGAGATTGTGTACAGGAAAGGTGTACACTGTACTGAGTTACTGGAGGTTGTGTACAGGAAAGGTACACTACTGAGTTACTGGAGATTGTGTACAGGAAAGGTACACTGTACTGGAGATTGTGTACAGGAAAGGTGTACACGGTACTGAGTTACTGGAGATTATGTACAGGAAGAGTACACTACTGAGTTACTGGAGATTGTGTACAGGAAAGGTGTACACTGTACTGAGTTACTGGAGATTGTGTACAGGAAAGGTGTACACTGTACTGAGTTACTGGAGATTGTGTACAGGAAAGGTGTACACTACTGAGTTACTGGAGATTGTGTACAGGAAAGGTGTACACTGTACTGAGTTACTGGAGATTGTGTACAGGAAAGGTGCACACTACTGAGTTACTGGAGATTGTGTACAGGAAAGGTGTACACTACTGAGTTACTGGAGATTGTGTACAGGAAAGGTACACTGTACTGAGTTACTGGAAATTGTGTACAGGAAAGGTACACTATGCTGAGTTACTGGAGATTGTGTACAGGAAAGGTACACTACTGGAGATTGTGTACAGGAAAGGTGTACACTACTGAGTTACTGGAGATTGTGTACAGGAAAGGTGTACACTACTGAGTTACTGGAGATTGTGTACAGGAAAGGTACACTGTACTGAGTTACTGGAGATTGTGTACAGGAAAGGTACACTATGCTGAGTACTGGAGATTGTGTACAGGAAAGGTACACTGTACTGGAGATTGTGTACAGGAAATGTGTACACTGTACTGAGTTACCGGAGATTGTGTACAGGAAAGGTACACTACTGAGTTACTGGAGATTGTGTACAGGAAAGGTACAGTGTACTGAGTTACTGGAGATTGTGTACAGGAAAGGTGTACACTGTACTGAGTTACTGGAGATTGTGTACAGGAAAGGTACACTGTACTGGGTTACTGGAGATTGTGTACAGGAAAGGTGTACACTGTACTGAGTTACTGAAGATTGTGTACAGGAAAGGTACACTACTGAGTAACTGGAAATTGTGTACAGGAAAGGTACACTGTACTGGGTTACTGGAGATTGTGTACAGGAAAGGTGTACACTACTGAGTTACTGGAGATTGTGTACAGGAAAGGTGTACACTGTACTGAGTTACTGGAGGTTGTGTACAGGAAAGGTACACTACTGAGTTACTGGAGATTGTGTACAGGAAAGGTACACTGTACTGGAGATTGTGTACAGGAAAGGTGTACACAGTACTGAGTTACTGGTGATTATGTACAGGAAGAGTACACTCCTGAGTTACTGGAGATTGTGTACAGGAAAGATGTACACTGTACTGAGTTACTGGAGATTGTGTACAGGAAAGGTGTACACTACTGAGTTACTGGAGATTGTGTACAGGAAAGGTGTACACGTTACTGAGTTACTGGAGATTGTGTACAGGAAAGGTGTACACTGTACTGGAGATTCTGTACAGGAAAGGTGTACACTGTACTGGGTTACTGGAGATTGTGTACAGCAAAGGTACACTACTGGGATACTGGAGATTGTGTACAAGATGTTACACAGTACTGGAATACAGGAGATTGTGTACAGGAAGGGTACACTATTCTGGGATGCTGGAGATTGTGTAATTGAAGGGTACATGACTGGGATACTAGGGATTGTGTACAGGAAGGGTACAATATACCTAGATACTAGGGATTGTGTACAGGAAGGGTACACTGTACTTTGATACTGGGGATTCTGTACACATTGTACTGTGATGCTGAAGGTTGTAATCATAATAATCTCTATTGTCACAAGTAGACTCACATTAACACTGCAATGAAGTTACTGTGAAAAGCCCCTAGTCGCCACATTCTGGCACCTGTTCGGGTACACTGAGGGAGAATTCAGAATGTCCAATTCACCTAACAGCACGTCTTTCGGGACTTGTGGGAGGAAACCGGAGCACCTGGAGGAAACCCACGCAGACACGGGGAGAACGTGCAGACTCCGCACAGACAGTGACCCAAGTCGGGAATCGAACCAGGGACACTGGAGCAGTGAAGCCACAGTGCTAACCACTGAATGGGACACTGCTGTGTACAGGAAGCGTACACCACTGGGATACTGGAGATTGTGTACAGGTAGGGTTCACTGGCCTGGGAAAGTGGAGATTGTGTACAGGAAGGGTACACTCTACTGGGTCACTGGAGATCGTGTACAAAAAGGGTACATTGTCATGGGATACTGGGAATTGTATACAGGAAGGTGTACATTGTACTGGGATACTAAGGATTGTGTACTGGAATGGTATACTGTACTTTGATACTGGGGATTGTGTACAGGAAGGGTACTTACTGGGATACTGGGGATTGTGTACAGGAAGGGTACACTTCTGGGATACTGGGGATTGTGTACAGGAAGGGTACGTACTGGTATACTGGGGATTGTGTACAGGACGGGTACACTACAGGGATACTGGAGATTGTGTAGAGGAAGTGTACATGACTGGGATCCTGGGGATTGTGTACAGGAAGGGTACACTACTGGTATACTGGGGATTGTGTACAGGAAGGGTACATTGTCCTGGAATACTGGGGATTGTGTACAGGAAGGGTATGTACTGGGATACTGGGGATTGTGTAGAGGACGGGTACACTACAGGGATACTGGAGATTGTGCAGAGGAAGGGGACATGACTGGGATCCTGGGGATTGTGTACAGGAATGATACGCTACTGGTATACTGGGGATTGTGTGCAGGAAGGGTACATTGTATTGGGATACTGGGGATTGTGTACAGGAAGGGTACACTACGGGGATACTGGGGATTGTGTACAGGAAGGGTACATTGTCCTGGGATTCTGGGGATTGTGTACAGGAAGGGTACACTACAGGGATACTGGAGATTGTGCAGAGGAAGGGTACATGACTGGGATTCTGGGGATTGTGTACAGGAAGGGTACACTACAGGGATACTGGAGATTGTGCAGAGGAAGGGTACATGACTGGGATCCTGGGGATTGTGTACAGGAAGGGTACATTACTGGTATACTGGGGATTGTGTACAGGAAGGGTACACTACTGGGATCCTGGGGATTGTGTACAGGAAGGGTACATTACTGGTATACTGGGGATTGTGTACCGAAAGGGTACACTATCCTGGGTCACTGGAGATCGTGTACAAAAAGGGTACATTGTCATGGGATACTGGGAATTGTATACAGGAAGGTGTACATTGTACTGGGATACTAAGGATTGTGTACTGGAATGGTATACTGTACGTTGATACTGGGGATTGTGTACAGGAAGGGTACTTACTGGGATACTGGGGATTGTGTACAGGATGGGTACACTACTGGAATATTGGAGTTTGTGTAGAGGAAGGGTACATGACTGGGATCCTGGGGATTGTGTACAGGAAGGGTACACTACTGGGATCCTGGGGATTGTGTACAGGAAGGGTACATTACTGGTATACTGGGGATTGTGTATAGGAAGGGTACATTGTCCTGGGATACTAGGGATTGTTTACAGGAAGGTGTACACTGTACTGGATACTGAGGATTGTGTACAGAATGGTACACGGTCCTGGGTTACTGGAGATTGTGTCCCGGAAGGGTACACTGTATTGGGATACTGTAGATCGTGTACAGGAACGTGGACACTGTACTGGGATACTGGGCATTGTGTACAGGAAGGTTACACTGTCCTGGGTTACTGCGGATTGTGTACAGGACGTGTAAACTGTACTGGGATCCTGGAGATTGTGTACAGGAATGGTACACTAATGGGATACTGGAGGTTGTGTACAGGAAGGGTGCACTAATGGGATCCTAGAGATTGTGTTCAGAAAGCGTACACTGTATTGTGTTACTGGGGATTGTGTATAGGAAGGGTACATTGTCCTGGGAAACAGGGGATTGTGTACAGGAGGGGAACAATCTGTGGGTTACTGGGGATTGTGTACATGAAGGGTACACTGTACAGGGATACTGGGGATTGTGTACAGGAAGGGTACACTGTACAGGGATACTGGGGATTGTGTACAGGAAGGGTACACTGTACAGGGATTCTGGGGATTGTGTACAGGAAGGGTACACTGTACAGGGATTCCTGGGATTCTGTACAGGAAGGGTACACATAGAACATGCAGTGCAGAAGTAGGCCATTCGGCCCATCGAGTCTGCACCGACACACTTAAGCCCTCACGTCCACCCTATCCCCGCAACCCAATAACCCCTCCTAACCTTTTTGGTCACTAAGGGCAATTTATCACGGCCAATCCACCTAACCTGCACATCTCTGGACTGTTGGAAGAAACCGGAGGAAACCCACGCAGACACAGGGAGAACGCGCAGACTCTGCACAGACAGTGACCCAGCGGGGAATCAAACCTGGGACCCTGGAGCTGTGAAGCCACAGTGCTATCCACTGTGCTGCCCAGTTCACAGTATTGGGATACTGGAAATTGTGTACAGGAAGGGTACCCTGTACAGGGATTCTGGGGATTGTGTACAGGAAGGGTACACTGTACGGGGATACAGGGGATTGTGTACAGGAAGGGAACAGTCTGTGGATTACTGGGGATTGTGTACAGGAAGGGTACACTGTATTGGGATACTGAGGATTGTGTACAGGAATTGTACACTGTATTGGGATACTGGAGATTGTGTACAGGAAGGGTACACTGTACGGGGATACAGGGGATTGTGTACAGGAAGGGAACAGTCTGTGGATTACTGGGGATTGTGTACAGGAAGGGTACACTGTATTGGGATACTGAGGATTGTGTACAGGAATTGTACACTGTATTGGGATACTGGAGATTGTGTACAGGAAGGGTACACTACTGGGATACTGGGGATTGTGTACAGGAAGGGTACACTACTGGGTTGCTGGGGATTGTGTACAGGAAGGGTGCACTGTCCTGGATTACTGGAGATTGTGTACAGGAAGGGTACACAGTACTGGGATACTGGGGATTGTGTACAGGAAGGGTACACTGCATTGGGATACTGGGGATTGTGTCCAGGGAGGGTACACTACTGGTTGCTGGGGATTGTGTACAGGAAGGGTACACTGTACAGGAATTCTGGGGATTGTGTACAGGAAGGGTACACTGTACAGGGATTCTGGGGATTGTGTACAGGAAGGGTACACTGTACAGGAATTCTGGGGATTGTGTACAGGAAGGGTACACTGTACAGGGATTCTGGGGATTGTGTACAGGAAGGGTACACTGTACAGGGATTCTGGGGATTGTGTACAGGAAGGGTACATAGTGCTGGGTTACTGGAAATTGTGTACAGGAAGGGTACACTGTATTGGGATACTGGGGATTGATTACAGGAAGGGTACACTACTGGGATACTGGAGATTGTGTACAGGAAGGGTACACAGTACTGGGATACTGGGGATTGTGTACAGGAAGGGTACACTGTACTCGGTACTGGAAAAGATGTACAGGAAGAGCACACTGTTCTGCGATACTGGGGATTGTGTACAGGAAGGGTACACAGTACTGGGATACTGGGGATCGTGTACAGGAAGGGTACACAGTACTGTGATACTGGGGATTGTGTACAGGAAGGGTACACAGTACTGGGATACTGGGGATCGTGTACAGGAAGGTTACACAGTACTGGGATACTGGGGATTGTGTATAGGAAGGGTACACTACTGGGATACTGGGGATTGTGTACAGGATGGGTACACTGTATAGGGATTCTGGGGATTGTGTACAGGAGGGGTACAGAGTACTGGGATACTGGGGATCATGTACAGGAAGGGTACACAGTACTGGGATACTGGGGATTGTGTACAGGAAGGTTACACAGTACTGGGATACTGGGGATTGTGTATAGGAAGGGTACACTACTGGGATACTGGGGATTGTGTACGGGAAGGGTACACTACTGGTATACTGGGGATTGTGTACAAGAAGGGTACACTGTATAGGGATTCTGGGGATTGTGTACAGGAAGGGTATACTGTACTGGGATACTGGGGATTGTCTACAGGAAGGGTACACTGTACTGGGATCCTGGAGATTGTGTACAGGAATGGTATACTAATGGGATACTTGTGGTTGTGTACAGGAAGGGTACACTAGTGGGATCCTAGGGATTGTGTTCAGGAAGCGTACACTGTACTTGGAATACTGTGTGCAGTTCTGGTCACCCTATTATAGAAAGGATATTATTAAACTGGAAAGAGGGCAGAAAAGATTTACTAGGATGTTGCCGGGACTTGATGGTTTGAGTTATAAGGAGAGGCTGGATAGACTGGGACTTTTTTCCCGGGAGCGTAGGAGGCTTAGGGGTGATCTTATAGAGGTCTATAAAATAATGAGGGGCATAGATAAGGTAGATAGTCAACATCTTTTCCCAAAGGTAGGGGAGTCTAAAACTAGAGGGCATAGGTTTAAGGTGAGAGGGGAGAGATTCAGAAGGGCCCAGAGGGGCAATTTCTTCACTCAGAGGGTAGTGAGTGTCTGGAATGGGCTGCCAGAGGTAGTAGTAGAGGCGGGTACAATTGTGTCTTTTAAAAAGCATTTAGATAGTTACATGGGTAAGATGGGTATAGAGGGTTATGGGCCAAGTGCGGGCAACTGGGACTAGCTTAATGGTAAAAACTGGGCGGCATGGACTGGTTGGGCCGAAGGGCCTGTTTCCATGCTGTAAACTTCTATGATTCTATGTATTGGGTTACTGGGGATTGTGTACAGCAAGGGTACATTGTCCTGGGTTACCGGAAATTGTGTACAGGAAGGGTACACTACTGGGATACTGGGGATTGTGTACAGGAAGGGTATACTGTACTGGGATACTGGGGATTGTGTACAGGAAGGGTACACTGTACTGGGATCCTGGAGATTGTGTACAGGAAGGGTACACTACTGGGATACTGGGAATTGTGTATAGGAAGGGTACACTGTACGGGGATACAGGGGATTGTGTACAGGAAGGGAACAGTCTGTGGATTACTGGGGATTGTGTACAGGAAGGGTACACTACTGGGATACTGGGGATTGTGTATAGGAAGGGTACACTGTACGGGGATACAGGGGATTGTGTACAGGAAGGGAACAGTCTGTGGATTACTGGGGATTGTGTACAGGAAGGATACACTGTACTTTGATAGTGGGGATTGTGTACAGGAAGGGTACACTACCCTGGGATACCGGGAATTGTATCCCATTCAGTCCATCTGATTGGTGTTGCTGAGATGGGTTTTAAATTTAGCCAATTCATTCTGTAATCCTATTTGAATTGGGGTTTTCAAAGCTGTGAATAAGACGTGGGGGGTTTATGCATGTTTACGAGCTCTCCACACTCAATATCTTGACTTTTACAAAGGTTTACCTGTATAATAATGTACTGTATATGCCAGCGAGAGTATTGATTTGCATGGAATGATCTGAGCTGTAAATAATGCCACATTATTGTAAAATATCATTTCTAAAGGCAGATGCTTCACAAATGGAAACGAGGACTTCAGCGAAACTGTAAATTTGAATTTGTGCCTTTTTTCCCTTGTATGGAATGTAAACAATCTGTATATTTCCCTAGCTCTTATTAAAGCTTTTGAGATCAGACTTTTTCTATACTTGCCTCCGTCTCTTTTTAGACTGACTTGTCTCTTTTATTAATCGATAACTTGCTCATCCAAGTTTGGTTCACTTCAGCCCAACTGAGCTCTCAGTTTCCCCTCGCTCCTATTCTGCTTTAGAATTTACACAATGCTCTTTGCAGAGTCAGTCTTTATTGCTAAATGCCTCGGTAAAGCAGGGTGTAGGACGGGCACAGGAGCAGAGTCCAGCTCAGCACTGTCACACTGTCATGTTGGGGCAGGGCAGACACCAGCATGGGGCCAGTCCCACAGCTTAGCAAAGGCACAAATTCATCTTTACAGTCTTGTCTTTTGTTTCCAGACCGGTTACTCGGAGAGAGGTCTTTCTCGGGATGTCCTGTCTGCAAACGTTGGTGTACTCCTCCACCCCTGGTGTTCAAAACAATATTCACAGGATCCAAAGTAGGCCATTCCCATCATCATTTCACCAGCCTGCCCAACTCTCCTCCTCCAGTCTGTTCAATCCGCAGGTCCCAAATGCCCCGCTGAGTGGGAAGGGCGGAGGAGGGCAGCACGGTAGCATAGTGGTTAGCACTGTTGCTTCACAGCTCCAGGGTCCCAGGTTCGATCCCCAGCTTGGGTCACTGTCTGTGCGGAGTCTGCACGTTCTCCCCGTGTCTGCGTGGGTTTCCTCCGGGTGCTCCGGTTTCCTCCCACAAGTCCCGAAAGACGTGCTGTTGGTGAATTGGACATTCTGAATTCTCCCTCTGTGACCCGAACAGGCGCCGGAATGTGGCGACTAGGGGTTTTCACAGTAACTTCATTGCAGTGTTAATGTTGTGACGCTAATAAAGATCATTATTATTATGTGAGAGGTGGGTCGGGGAAAGGTGATCTGCTCTGGATGTTCTCTGAGATGTTGGCTCTGTGAAGCCCTGAACCCCACAGCTCTCGCCTCCTGGTCAATGTCTTTGTAGCTGCAAACATAAATATCTGAACAACTGTGGAGTTCCGGCCCCACCCCTTCATCCCAATCTCCCTCCCGACCGGAGGGGAGGGAATCATGAGCATTCCAGTCAATCAGCAAAGCTCACTCCAGTATAGTGTACCCTAACCCTAACCCTAATAGTGTACCCTAACCGTATCTAACCCTAACCGTATCTAATCCTAATCCTAACCGTAACTAACCCTAACCGTAACTAACCCTAACCGTATCTAACCTTAACCTAACCGTAACTAACCCTAACCGTAACTAACCCTAACCGTATCTAACCCTAACCGTATCTAATCCTAATCCTAACCCTAACCCTAACCGTATCTAATCCTAATCCTAATCATAACTAACCCAAACCGTATCTAACCCTAACCGTATCTAACCCTAACCCTAATCCTAACCGTATCTAACCCTAACCGTATCTAATCCTAATCATAACTAACCCAAACCGTATCTAACCCTAACCGTATCTAACCCTAACCCTAATCCTAACCGTAACTAACCCTAACCCTAACCATATCTAATCCTAATCCTAACCATATCTAACACTAACCGTATCTAACCCTAACCCTAACCGTATCTAACCCTAACCGTATCTAACCCTAACCCTAACCGTATCTAATCCTAATCCTAACCATATCTAACCCTAACCGTATCTAACCCTAACTCTAACCGTATCTAACCCTAACCGTATCTAACCCTAATCCTAACCGTATCTAATCCTAATCCTAACCGTATCTAACCCTAACCCTAACCGCATCTAACCCTAACCGTATCTAACCCTAACACCTATCCCAAACACCTATCCCTAACCCTAACCGTATCTAACCCTAACCCGAACCTAACCCTAACCCTAACCCTAACCGTATCTAACCCTAACCCCAACCCCATTTAGTCCTAACCGTATCCTAACCCTAACCAAAACCCCAAACCCAACCCCATTTAATCCTAACTGTATCTAATCCTAACCCTATCCAACCCTGTGCTATACTTGTCTTTGTTCTGTTTGATGGGGACAGTGTAGAGGGAGCTTTACTCTGTATCTAACCCTATGCTGTACCTGTCCTGGGAGTGTTTGATGGGGACAGTGTACAGGGAGCTTTACTCTGTATCTAACCCCGTACCTATCCTGGGAGTGTTTGATGGGGAAATTGTACAGGGAACTTCACTCTGTATCTAACCCCGTGCTGTACCTGTCCTGGGAGTGTTTGATGGGGGACAGTGCAGAGGGAGCTTTCTCTGTATCTAACCCCGTGCTGTACCTGTCCTGGGAGTGTTTGATGGGGGACAGTGCAGAGGGAGCTTTCTCTGTATCTAACCCCGTGCTGTACCTGTCCTGGGAGTGTTTGATGGGGACAGTGTAGAAGGAGCTTTACTTTGTATCTAACCCTGTGCTGTACCTGTCCTGGGAGTGTTTGATGGGGACAGTGTAGAGGGAGCTTTACTCTCTTTCTAACCACGTGTTGTACCTGTCCTGGGAGTGTTTGATGGGGACAGTGTAGAGGGAGCTTTACTCTCTTTCTAACCACATGTTGTACCTGTCCTGGGAGTGTTTGATGGGGACAGTGTAGAGGGAGCTTTACTCTGTATCTGACCCCGTGCTGTACCTGTCCTGGGAGTGTTTGATGGGGACAGTGCAGAGGGAGCTTTACTCTGTATCTAACCCCGTGCTGTACCAGTCCTGGGAGTGTTTGATGGGGACAGTTTAGAGGGAGCTTTACTCTGTATCTAACCCCGTGCTGTAACAGTCCTGGGAGTGATTGATTGATGGGGACAGTGTAGAGGGAGCTTTACTCTGTATCTAACCCCGTGCTGTACCTGCCCTGGAAGTGTTTGATAGGGACAGTGCAGAGGGAGCTTTACTCTGTATCTAACCCCGTGCTGTACCTGTCCTGGGAGTGTTTGATGGGGACAGTTTAGAGGGAGCTTTACTCTGTATCTAACCTCGTGCTGTACCTGTCCTGGGAGTGTTTGACTGGACAGTGTAGAGGGAGCTTTACTCTGTATCCAACCCTGTGCTGTACCTGTCCTGGGAGTGTTTGATGGGGACAGTGTAGAGGGAGCTGTACTCTGTATCCAACCCTGTGCTGTACCTGTCCTGGGAGTGTTTGATGGGGACAGTGTAGAGGGAGCTGTACTCTGTATCTAACCCCGTGCTGTACCTGTCCTGGGAGTGTTTGATGGGGACAGTGTAGAGGGAGCTTTACTCTGTATCTAACTCCGTGCTGTACCTGTCCTGGGAGTGTTTGATGGGGACAGTGTAGAGGGAGCTTTACTCTGTATCTAAACCCGTGCTGTACCTGCCCTGGGAGTGTTTGATGGGGACAGTGTAGAGGGAGCTTTACTCTGTATCTAACCCCGTGCTGTACCTGTCCTGGGAGTGTTTGATGGGGACAGTGTAGAGGGAGCTTTACTCTGTATCTAACCCCGTACTGTACCTGTCCTGGGAGTGTTTGATGGGGACAGTGTAGAGGGAGCTTTACTCTGTATCTATCCCCGTGCTGTATCTGTCCTGGTAGTGTTTGATGGGGACAGTGCAGAGGGAGCTTTACTCTGTATCTAAACCCGTGCTGTACCTGTCCTGGGAGTGTTTGATGGGGACAGTGTAGAGGGAGCTTTACTCTGTATCTAACTCCGTGCTGTACCTGTCCTGGGAGTGTTTGATGGGGACAGTGTAGAGGGAGCTTTACTCTATCTAACCCTGTGCTGTACCTGTCCTGGGAGTGTTTGATGGGGACAGTGTAGAGGGAGCTTTACTCTGTATCTAACTCCGTGCTGTACCTGTCCTGGGAGTGTTTGATGGGGACAGTGTAGATGGAGCTTTACTCTGTATCGAACCCCATGCTATACCTGTCCTGGGAGTGTTTGATGGGGACAGTGTCGAGGGAGCTTTACTCTGTATCTAACCCCGTGCTGTACCTGCCCTGGGAGTGTTTGATGGGGACAGTGTAGAGGGAGCTGTACTCTGTATCTAACCCTTTATCCACTTCAAACACCCCAGGACAGGTATCGCAGATGGTAAGTGTGGCTCTTGGTGTACTGAAAGCTACATATATGAGTCCATAGGACCCTGATTTTTGTAGACAGAATGAACATGTACACACATTGCGTCTAATTCAGCAAAGCAAAATAAGTGATGGTTCATTCCACAGGATAATGCATTGACCAATCAAGGTCAAGTTGCCAGGTTGAAATTTCCAACAATGCTTGGCAGTTAACTGTTAGGCCCCGTCATCTGTCAACGCGTCTTCTAGACTGAGTGCAGTGACATATCACCACTGTATTCTCAAACAATGAGAGTTGTTCCCTGTACCGATTGCAAATGTCCTGAGTGTAGGGTGAAAAGCAGGGACTGAACCAAGTTGTTTTTTCAGTGATATTCAAGTTCTTCACCATCCAGGGACTAATTATGTTGTGGTGGGTCTGGAACGGTATAATCAAACTATATATTGTGAGTACAAATCATAACACAGACACAATTATCCAACAATTCTCCCACAACACGCGATTATCAGAACAGCTGGAAGCAGCGGCAGAGATAAGCTGACCTGACTTCCCAAAGCCTGCACTGCAGGAACTCAGCAAGGTTCCTGAGGCAGCACCTTCCAAACCCTCCGCCACCGACACACAGTGACAGCCGTGTGTACCATCTACAGGATGCACTGCAGTAACTCACCAAGGTTCCTTAGACAGCACATTCCACCCCACGATCACTGCCATCTCGCAGGACAAGAGCAGCAGATACCTGGGAACCCCACCACCTGGAGGTTCCCCTCCCAGTCACTCACCACCCTGACTGGGAAATATATCGTCGTTCCTTCACTGTCGCTGGGGCAACCTCCCTAACAGCACAGTGGGTGTACCAACACCTCAGGAACTGCAGCGGTTCAAGGAGGCAGCTGACCCCCACCTTCTGAAGGGCAACTAGGGATGGGCAATAAACGCTGGGCCTAACCAGCAACACCCATATCCTAGAAATTAATTACATTCATTGTTTTACATTATCACTCCATGAAGAAACGGCAATCTTTGATCTAGACAAATGCAGCATTTTACTACTGAGGGAGTGCTGCACTGTCAGAGGGTCAGTACTGAGGGAGTGCTGCACTGTCAGAGGGTCAGTACTGAGGGAGTGCTGCACTGTCAGAGGGTCAGTACTGAGGGAGTGCCGCACTGTCAGAGGGTCAGTACTGAGGGAGTGCTGCACTGTCAGAGGGTCAGTACTGAGGGAGTGCCGCACTGTCAGAGGGTCAGTACTGAGGGAGTGCCGCACTGTCAGAGGGTCAGTACTGAGGGAGCGCTGCACTGTCAGAGGGTCAGTACTGAGGGAGTGCTGCACTGTCAGAGGGTCAGTACTGAGGGAGTGCTGCACTGTCAGAGGGTAGGTACTGAGGGAGTGCTGCACTGTCAGAGGGTCAGTACTGAGGGAGTGCTGCACTGTCAGAGGGTCAGTACTGAGGGAGTGCCGCACTGTCAGAGGGTCAGTACTGAGGGAGTGCCGCACTGTCAGAGGGTCAGTACTGAGGGAGCGCCGCACTGTCAGAGGGTCAGTACTGAGGGAGTGCCGCACTGTTAGAGGGTCAGTACTGAGGAAGCGCCGCACTGTCAGAGGGTCAGTACTGAGGGAGCGCCGCACTGTCAGAGGATCAGTACTGAGGGAGTGCCTCACTGTCAGAGGGTCAGTACCGAGGGAGTGCCGCACTGTCAGAGGGTCAGTGCTGAGGGAGTGCCGCACTGTCAGAGGGTCAGTACTGAGGGAGTGTCGCACTGTCAGAGGGTCAGGACTGAGGGAGTGCCGCACTGTCAGAGGGTCAGTACTGAGGGAGTGCCGCACTGTCAGAGGGTCAGTACTGAGGGAGTGCCGCACTGTCAGAGGGTCAGTACTGAGGGAGTGCCGCACTGTCAGAGGGTCAGTACTGAGGGAGTGCTGCACTGTCAGAGGGTCAGTACTGAGGGGGTGCCGCACTGTCAGAGGGTCAGTACTGAGGGAGTGCTGCACTGTCAGAGGGTCAGTACTGAGGGTGAGCTGCACTGTCAGAGGGTCAGTACTAAGGGAGTGCCGCACTGTCAGAGGGTCAGTACTGAGGGAGTGCTGCACTGTCAGAGGGTCAGTACTGAGGGACTGCCGAACTGTCAGAGGGTCAGTACTGAGGGAGTGCCGCACTGTCAGAGGGTCAGTACTGAGGGAGTGCCGCACTGTCAGAGGGTCAGTACTGAGGGAGTGCTGCACTGTCAGAGGGTCAGTACTGAGGGAGTGCTGCACTGTCAGAGGGTCAGTACTGAGGGAGTGCCGCACTGTCAAAGGGTCAGTACTGAGGGAGTGCTGCACTGTCAGAGGGTCAGTACTGAGGGAGTGTCGCACTGTCAGAGGGTCAGGACTGAGGGAGTGCTGCACTGTCAGAGGGTCAGTACTGAGGGAGTGCCGCACTGTCAGAGGGTCAGTACTGAGGGAGTGCTGCACTGTCAGAGGGTCATTACTGAGGGAGTGTCGCACTGTCAGAGGGTCAGTACTGAGGGAGTGCTGCACTGTCAGAGGGTCAGTACTGAGGGAGTGCCGCACTGTCAGAGGGTCAGTACTGAGGGGGTGCCGCACTGTCAGAGGGTCAGTACTGAGGGAGTGCTGCACTGTCAGAGGGTCAGTACTGAGGGTGAGCTGCACTGTCAGAGGGTCAGTACTGAGGGAGTGCTGCACTGTCAGAGGGTCAGTACTGAGGGAGTGCCGCACTGTCAGAGGGTCAGTACTGAGGGAGTGCCGCACTGTCAGAGGGTCAGTACTGAGGGAGTGCTGCACTGTCAGAGGGTCAGTACTGAGGGGGTGCCGCACTGTCAGAGGGTCAGTACTGAGGGAGTGCTGCACTGTCAGAGGGTCAGTACTGAGGGAGTGCTGCACTGTCAGAGGGTCAGTACTGAGGGAGTGCCGCACTATCAGAGGGTCAGTACTGAGGGAGTGCCGCACTGTCAGAGAGTCAGTACTGAGGGAGTGCTGCACTGTCAGAGGGTCAGTACTGAGGGAGTGCTGCACTGTCAGAGGGTCAGTACTGAGGGAGTGCTGCACTGTCAGAGGGTCAGTACTGAGGGAGTTCTGCACTGGGACATCTACCCCACTGTCAATTTAAGACAGTGTCCCAGACACGGGCAGGGCTGACCCAGCAGAGGGTAGCGGGTGGCACTCAGTGATTTATACCGGCCACAATCAGCTGATGAATCCGTGCTCCTCCATGGTGAACACCACTTGGAGGAAGCACTGAGGGTGACGAGGGTGCAGAATGTGCTCTGGGTGGGGGCTTCAATGTCCATCAGCAAGACTGGCTCGGTACCACCACAGACCGAGCTGGCCGGGTCGTAAAGGACGTAGCTGCTGGACGGGGACTGTGGCAGGCGGCGAGGGAAGCAACACGAGGGACAAACATACTTGACCCCATCCTCACCAAGCTGCTGCAGATGTATCTGTCCATGGCAGGATCGGTAGAAGTGACCGCCGCACAGTCCTTGTGGAGACAAAGTCCCGTCTTCACATTGAGGATCCCCTCCATCGTGCTTTGTGACACGACCGCTGTGCTCAATGGGATAGACTTCAAACAGATCGAGCAACTCCAGACGGGGCATCCATGAGGTGCTGGGGGCCATCAGCAGCAGGAGAATTGTATCAACCCCAATCTGCAACCTCAGGGCCCGGCCTATCCCCCACTTTTAGCAACTGGAGGAGGAGGCTCCACAAATACCCCCGTCCTCAATGATGGAGGAGCCCAGCACATCTGTACATAAGACAAGGCTGAGGCATTCGCAACAATTTTCAGCCAGCAGTGTCGAGTGGATGATCCACTCGGTCTCCTCCGGAGGTCCCCAGCATCACAGATGTCCGTCTTCAGCCAATACGATTCACTCCGCTCGATACTAAGAAACGGCTGAAGGCTCTGGATACGGCAAAGGCTGTGGGGCCCTGACAATATCCCAGCAATAGTGCTGAAGACTTGTGCTCCAGAACTTGCCGTGCCCCTAGCCACGCTGTTCCAGTATGGCTACAACACTGGCATCTACCCGGCAATGTGGAAAATTGCCCAGGTGTGTCCTGTACACAAGAAACAGGACAAATCCAGCCCAGCCAATTCCCGCCCTATCAGTCTACTCACCATCATCAGCACAGTGACGGAAGGAGTCATCAACAGAGCTATCCAGCGGCACTTGAATGAAATGAGTTACCATGATCCCGGAGCGCCATACGCTCCTCTCCACTTTGGAGAGTTGACTGAATAGCAGTGATTTTACCTGAGGGACACCACTCCTCACGGGAGGGGCAACGTTGAGAAGGCAGGACTTTCATGGAAACCGGAGCCCATGCGGGAATTGAACCCACGGCGTTACCTCTCTATGCATCACAAACCAGCCGCCGAGTCAACTGAGCTACACCGGCCCCCGTTAACCGGCTCATTGATGCCCAGCTCGGGGCCTACGCGCGTCACTCAACTCTTAATTTTGTGACAACTTTGATGTAGACCTAGACACACAATACTCTCCCCACACACAATACTCTCCCCACACACAATCCTCCCCCCACACACAATACTCTCCCCACACACACAATACTCTCCCCCCACACACACAATACTCTCCCCACACACACACAATACTCTCCCCCCACACACAATACTCTCCCCACACACACACAATACTCTCCCCACACACAATCCTCCCCCCACACACAATACTCTCCCCACACACACAATACTCTCCCCCCACACACACAATACTCTCCCCACACACACACAATACTCTCCCCACACACACACAATACTCTCCCCACACACAATACTCTCCCCACACACACAATACTCTCCCCCCACACACAATACTCTCCCCACACACACAATACTCTCCCCCCACACACAATACTCTCCCCACACACACACAATACTCTCCCCACACACACAATACTCCCCCCACACACAATACTCCCCCCACACACACAATCCTCCCCCCACACACAATACTCTCCCCCCACACACAATACTCTCCCCACACACACAATACTCTCCCCCCACACACAATACTCTCCCCCCACACACAATACTCTCCCCCCACACACAATACTCCCCCCACACACAATACTCTCCCCACACACACAATACTCTCCCCACACACACAATACTCTCCCCACACACAATACTCTCCCCACACACACAATACTCCCCCCACACACAATCCTCCCCCACACACAATCCTCCCCCCACACACAATACTCCCCCCACACACAATACTCCCCCCACACAATACTCCCCCCACACGCAATACTCCCCCCACAGGCAATACTCTCCCCCACACACACTACTCTCCCCCACACACAATACTCTCCCCCACACACAATACTCTCCCCCACACACAATACTCTCCCCCACACACAATACCCTGCCCACAAACAAAATACTCTCCCCCACACACAATACTCCCCACACACACAACTCTCCCCGCGCGCACAATACTCTCCTCACACACACAATACTCTCCCCGCACACACAATACTCTCACCACACACAGAATACTCTCTCCCCACACACAATACTCTCCCCGCACACACAATACTCTCCCCGCGCACACAATACTCTCCCCGCGCACACAATACCCGTCCCGCACACACAATACTCTCCCCCCACACACACAATACTCTCCCCGCGCACACAATACTCTCCCCCCACACACACAATACTCTCCCCCCACACACAATACCCGTCCGGCACACACAATGCTTTCCCCACACACACAATACTCCCCCCACACACACAATACTCTCCCCGCGCACACAATACTCTCCCCCCACACACACAATACTCTCCCCGCGCACACAATACTCTCCCCCCCACACACACAATACTCTCGCCACACACACAATACCCGTCCGCCACACACAATACTCTCCCCACACACACAATACTCTCCCCCCACACACAATACTCGCCCCCACACGCAATACTCGCATCACACACACAATACTCTCCCCCCACACACAATACTCTCCCCCCACACACAATACTCTCCCCACACACACAATACTCTCCCCCACACGCAATATTCGCATCACACACAATACTCTCCCCCACACACAATACCCGTCCGGCACACACAATACTCACCCCACGCACACAATACTCTCCCCACACACACAATACTCTCCCCCACACGCAATACTCGCATCACACACACAATACTCTCCCCCCACACACAATACCCGTCCGGCACACACACTACTCTCCCCCCACACACACTACTCTCCCCCCACAAAATACTCCCCCCGCACACACAATACTCTCCCCCCACACACACAATACTCTTCCCCCCACACACACAATACTCTCCCCACACACACAATACTCTCCCCCACATGCAATACTCTCCCCACACACACAATACACTCCCCCACACGCAATACTCGCATCACACACACAATACTCTCCCCCCACACACAATACTCTCCCCCCACAAACAATACTCTCCCCACACACACAATACTCTCCCCACACACACAATACTCTCCCCCACACACAATACTCTCCCTGCACACACAATACCCGTCCCGCACACACAATACTCTCCCCACACACAATACTCTCCCCACACACACACAATACTCCCCACACAGAATACTCTCCCCCACACACAATACTCTCCCCACGCACACAATACTCCCCACACACACAATACTCTCCCCCACACACACTTCTCTCCCCCCACACAATACTCCCCGCACACACAATACTCTCCCCACACACAATACTCCCCACACACAAAATACTTTCCCAACACAGACAATACTCTCCCCCCACACACAATATTCTCCCCCCACACACAATACTCTGCCACACACACAATACTCTGCCACACACACAATACTCTCCCGACACACAATACTCTCCACGCACACACAATACTTTCCCCCCACACACAATACTCTCCCCCCACACACAATAATCTTCCCCCCACACACAATACTCCCCACACACACAATACTCTCCCACACACACAATACTCTGCCCCCACACACACTACTCTCCCCACACACACTATATTCTCCCCCACACACAATACTCTCCCCACACACACAATAATTCCCACACAATACTCTGCCCACACACACTTCTCTACCCCCCACACACAATACTCCCCCCACACACAATACTCTCCCCGCGCACACAATACTCTCCCCGCGCACACAATACCCGTCCCGCACACACAATACTCTCCCCCCACACACACAATACTCTCCCCGCGCACACAATACTCTCCCCCCACACACACAATACTCTCCCCCCACACACAATACCCGTCCGGCACACACAATGCTTTCCCCACACACACAATACTCCCCCCACACACACAATACTCTCCCCGCGCACACAATACTCTCCCCCCACACACACAATACTCTCCCCGCGCACACAATACTCTCCCCCCCACACACACAATACTCTCGCCACACACACAATACCCGTCCGCCACACACAATACTCTCCCCACACACACAATACTCTCCCCCCACACACAATACTCGCCCCCACACGCAATACTCGCATCACACACACAATACTCTCCCCCCACACACAATACTCTCCCCCCACACACAATACTCTCCCCACACACACAATACTCTCCCCCACACGCAATATTCGCATCACACACAATACTCTTCCCCCACACACAATACCCGTCCGGCACACACAATACTCACCCCACGCACACAATACTCTCCCCACACACACAATACTCTCCCCCACACGCAATACTCGCATCACACACACAATACTCTCCCCCCACACACAATACCCGTCCGGCACACACACTACTCTCCCCCCACACACACTACTCTCCCCCCACAAAATACTCCCCCCGCACACACAATACTCTCCCCCCACACACACAATACTCTTCCCCCCACACACACAATACTCTCCCCACACACACAATACTCTCCCCCACATGCAATACTCTCCCCACACACACAATACACTCCCCCACACGCAATACTCGCATCACACACACAATACTCTCCCCCCACACACAATACTCTCCCCCCACAAACAATACTCTCCCCACACACACAATACTCTCCCCACACACACAATACTCTCCCCCACACACAATACTCTCCCTGCACACACAATACCCGTCCCGCACACACAATACTCTCCCCACACACAATACTCTCCCCACACACACACAATACTCCCCCCACACAATACTCCCCGCACACACAATACTCTCCCCACACACAATACTCCCCACACACACAATACTTTCCCAACACAGACAATACTCTCCCCCCACACACAATATTCTCCCCCCACACACAATACTCTGCCACACACACAATACTCTGCCACACACACAATACTCTCCCGACACACAATACTCTCCACGCACACACAATACTTTCCCCCCACACACAATACTCTCCCCCCACACACAATAATCTTCCCCCCACACACAATACTCCCCACACACACAATACTCTCCCACACACACAATACTCTGCCCCCACACACACTACTCTCCCCACACACACTATATTCTCCCCCACACACAATACTCTCCCCACACACACAATAATTCCCACACAATACTCTGCCCACACACACTTCTCTACCCCCCACACACAATACTCCCCCCACACACAATACTCCCCCCCACACACAATACTCTCCCCCACACACAATACTCTCCCCCACACACAATACTCCCCACACACAAAATACTCTCCCCCACACACAATATTCTCCCCCCACACAATTCTCTCCCCCACACACAATACTCTTCCCCCCACACACAATACTCTCCCCACACACACAATACTCTCCCCCCACACACACAATACTCTCCCCACACATACAATACCCGTCCGGCACACACAATACTCTTCCCCCCACACACAGTACTCTCCCCCACACACAATACTCTTCCCCCCACACACAATACTCTTCCCCACACACACAATACTCTCCCCCCACACACACAATACTCTCCCCACACATACAATACCCGTCCGGCACACACAATACTCTTCCCCCCACACACAATACTCTCCCCCACACACAATACTCTTCCCCCCACACACACTACTCTCCCCACACACACAATACTCTCCCCCACACGCAATATTCGCATCACACACAATACTCTCCCCCACACACAATACCCGTCCGGCACACACAATACTCACCCCACACACACAATACTCTCCCCACACACACAATACTCTCCCCACACACACACAATACTCTCCCCACACACACACAATACTCTCCCCACACACAATACTCTCCCCACACACAATACTCTCCCCACACACACAATACTCTCCCCCCACACACAATACTCTCCCCACACACACAATACTCTCCCCCCACACACAATACTCTCCCCACACACACACAATACTCTCCCCACACACAATACTCTCCCCACACACACAATACTCCCCCCACACACAATACTCCCCCCACACACACAATCCTCCCCCCACACACAATACTCTCCCCACACACACAATACTCTCCCCCCACACACAATACTCTCCCCACACACACAATACTCTCCCCCCACACACAATACTCTCCCCCCACACACAATACTCTCCCCAAACACACAATACTCCCCCCACACACAATACTCTCCCCACACACACAATACTCTCCCCACACACACAATACTCTCCCCACACACAATACTCTCCCCACACACACAATACTCCCCCCACACACAATCCTCCCCCACACACAATCCTCCCCCCACACACAATACTCCCCCCACACACAATACTCCCCCCACACAATACTCCCCCCACACGCAATACTCCCCCCACAGGCAATACTCTCCCCCACACACAATACTCTCCCCCACACACACTACTCTCCCCCACACACAATACTCTCCCCCACACACAATACTCTCCCCCACACACAATACTCTGCCCACAAACAAAATACTCTCCCCCACACACAATACTCCCCACACACACAACTCTCCCCGCGCGCACAATACTCTCCTCACACACACAATACTCTCCCCGCACACACAATACTCTCACCACACACAGAATACTCTCCCCCCACACACACTACTCTCCCCACACACAATACTCTCCCCGCACACACAATACTCTCCCCGCGCACACAATACTCTCCCCGCGCACACAATACCCGTCCCGCACACACAATACTCTCCCCCCACACACACAATACTCTCCCCGCGCACACAATACTCTCCCCCCACACACAATACTCTCCCCGCACACACAATACTCTCCCCGCGCACACAATACTCTCCCCGCGCACACAATACCCGTCCCGCACACACAATACTCTCCCCCCACACACACAATACTCTCCCCGCGCACACAATACTCTCCCCCCACACACACAATACTCTCCCCCCACACACAATACCCGTCCGGCACACACAATGCTTTCCCCACACACACAATACTCCCCCCACACACACAATACTCTCCCCGCGCACACAATACTCTCCCCCCACACACACAATACTCTCCCCGCGCACACAATACTCTCCCCCCCACACACACAATACTCTCGCCACACACACAATACCCGTCCGCCACACACAATACTCTCCCCACACACACAATACTCTCCCCCCACACACAATACTCGCCCCCACACGCAATACTCGCATCACACACACAATACTCTCCCCCCACACACAATACTCTCCCCCCACACACAATACTCTCCCCACACACACAATACTCTCCCCCACACGCAATATTCGCATCACACACAATACTCTCCCCCACACACAATACCCGTCCGGCACACACAATACTCACCCCACGCACACAATACTCTCCCCACACACACAATACTCTCCCCCACACGCAATACTCGCATCACACACACAATACTCTCCCCACACACACAATACTCTCCCCCCACACACAATACCCGTCCGGCACACACACTACTCTCCCCCCACACACACTACTCTCCCCCCACAAAATACTCCCCCCGCACACACAATACTCTCCCCCCACACACACAATACTCTTCCCCCCACACACACAATACTCTCCCCGCACACACAATACCCGTCCCACACACACAATACTCTCCCCACACACACAATACCCGTCCGGCACACACAATACTCTCCCCACACACACAATACCCTCCCCCCACACACAGTACCCGTCCGGCACACACAATACTCTCCCCACGCACACAATACTCTCCCCGCACACACAATACTCTCCCCGCACACACAATACTCTTCCCCACACACAATACTCTCCCCCCACACACACAATACTCTCCCCACACATACAATACCCGTCCGGCACACACAATACTCTTCCCCCCACACACAATACTCTCCCCCACACACAATACTCTTCCCCCCACACACACTACTCTCCCCACACACACAATACTCTCCCCCACACGCAATATTCGCATCACACACAATACTCTCCCCCACACACAATACCCGTCCGGCACACACAATACTCACCCCACACACACAATACTCTCCCCACACACACAATACTCTCCCCCACACGCAATACTCGCATCACACACACAATACTCTCCCCACACACACAATACTCTCCCCCCACACACAATACCCGTCCGGCACACACACTACTCTCCCCCCACACACACTACTCTCCCCCCACAAAATACTCCCCCCGCACACACAATACTCTTCCCCCCACACACACAATACTCTTCCCCCCACACACACAATACTCTCCCCGCACACACAATACCCGTCCCACACACACAATACTCTCCCCACACACACAATACCCGTCCGGCACACACAATACTCTCCCCACACACACAATACTCTCCCCCCACACACAGTACCCGTCCGGCACACACAATACTCTCCCCACGCACACAATACTCTCCCCGCACACACAATACTCTCCCCGCACACACAATACTCTCCCCACACACACAATACTCTCCCCACACACACAATACTCTCCCCCACATGCAATACTCTCCCCACACACACAATACACTCCCCCACACGCAATACTCGCATCACACACACAATACTCTCCCCCCACACACAATACTCTCCCCACACACACAATACTCTCCCCACACACACAATACTCTCCCCACACACACAATACTCTCCCCCACACACAATACTCTCCCTGCACACACAATACCCGTCCCGCACACACAATACTCTCCCCACACACAATACTCTCCCCACACACACACAATACTCCCCACACAGAATACTCTCCCCCACACACAATACTCTCCCCACGCACACAATACTCCCCACACACACAATACTCTCCCCCACACACACTTCTCTCCCCCCACACAATACTCCCCGCACACACAATACTCTCCCCCACACACAATACTCTCCCCACACACAATACTCCCCACACACAAAATACTTTCCCAACACAGACAATACTCTCCCCCCACACACAATATTCTCCCCCCACACACAATACTCTGCCACACACACAATACTCTCCCGACACACAATACTCTCCACGCACACACAATACTCTCCCCGCACACACAATACTCTCCCCCCACACACAATACTCTCCCCCCACACACAATAATCTTCCCCCCCACACACAATACTCCCCACACACACAATACTCTCCCACACACACAATACTCTGCCCCCACACACACTACTCTCCCCACACACACTATATTCTCCCCCACACACAATACTCTCCCCACACACACAATAATTCCCACACAATACTCTGCCCACACACACTTCTCTACCCCCCACACACAATACTCCCCCCCCACACACAATACTCCCCCCCCACACACAATACTCTCCCCCACACACAATACTCTCCCCCACACACAATACTCCCCACACACAAAATACTCTCCCCCACACACAATATTCTCCCCCCACACAATTCTCTCCCCCACACACAATACTCTTCCCCCCACACACAATACTCTCCCCACACACACAATACTCTCCCCCCACACACACAATACTCTCCCCACACATACAATACCCGTCCGGCACACACAATACTCTTCCCCCCACACACAGTACTCTCCCCCACACACAATACTCTTCCCCCCACACACAATACTCTTCCCCACACACACAATACTCTCCCCCCACACACACAATACTCTCCCCACACATACAATACCCGTCCGGCACACACAATACTCTTCCCCCCACACACAATACTCTCCCCCACACACAATACTCTTCCCCCCACACACACTACTCTCCCCACACACACAATACTTTCCCCCCCACACACAATACTCCCCACACACACAACTCTCCCCGCGCACACAATACTCTCCTCACACACAGAATACTCTTCCCGCACACACAATACTCTCACCACACACACAATACTCTCCCCCCACACACACTACTCTCGCCACACACACAATACTCTCCCCGCACACACACTACTCTCCCCGCACACACAATACTCTCCCCACACACACAATACTCTCCCCACACAATACCCTCACCACACACAACATACTCTTCCCCCCACACACAATACTCTCCCCACACACACAATACTCTTACCACACACATGATACTCTCCCCGCACACACAACACTCTCCCCGCGCACACAATACCCTTCCCGCACACACAATACTCTCCCCCATACACAATACCCGTACGGCACACACAATACGCTCCCCACACACAATACTCTCCCCACACACACAATACTCTCCCCACACACACACAATACTCTCCCCACACACACAATACTCTCCCCACACACATAATACTCTCCCCGCACACACAATACTCTCCCGCCACACACACAATTCTCTCCCCGCGCACACAATACTCTCCCCACACACAATACTCTCCCCACACACACAATACACTCCCCCACACACAGTACTCTGCCCACACACAATACTCTCACCACACACAATACTCTCCCCCCACACACACTACTTTCCCCACACACTTAATACTCTCCCCACACACTTAATACTCTCCCCGCGCACACAATACTCTTCCCGCGCACACAATACCCGTCCCGCGCACACAATACTCTCCCCACACACACAATACCCGTCCGGCACACACAATACTCTCCCCCCACACACACAATGCTCTCCCCACACACAACACTCTCACCACACACACAATACTCTCACCACACACACAATACTCTCCCCACACACACACAATACTCCCCCCCCACACACAATACTCGCATCACACACACAATACTCTCCCCACACACACAATACTCTCCCCACACAATACTCGCACCACACACAACATACTCTTCCCCACACAATACACTCCCCACAGACAATACTCTCCCCACACACAATACTCTCCCCACACACACAATACTCTCCCCCCACACACAATAATCTTCCCCCCCACACACAATACTCCCCACACACACAATACTCTCCCACACACACAATACTCTGCCCCCACACACACTACTCTCCCCACACACACTATATTCTCCCCCACACACAATACTCTCCCCACACACACAATACTTCCCACACACACAATACTCTGCCCACACACACTTCTCTCCCCCCCACACACAATACTCCCCCCACACACAATACTCGCCCCCACACACAATACTCTCCCCCACACAATACTCTCCCCCACACACAATACTCTTCCCCCCACACACAATACTCTCCCCACACACACAATACTCTCCCCCCACACACACAATACTCTCCCCACACATACAATACCCGTCCGGCACACACAATACTCTTCCCCCCACACACAATACTCTCCCCCACACACAATACTCTTCCCCCCACACACAATACTCTTCCCCACACACACAATACTCTCCCCCCACACACACAATACTCTCCCCACACATACAATACCCGTCCGGCACACACAATACTCTTCCCCCCACACACAATACTCTCCCCCACACACACAATACTTTCCCCCCCACACACAATACTCCCCACACACACACAACACTCCCCGCGCACACAATACTCTCCTCACACTCAGAATACTCTTCCCGCACACACAATACTCTCACCACACACACAATACTCTCCCCCCACACACACTACTCTCGCCACACACACAATACTCTCCCCGCACACACAATACTCTCCCCACACACACAATACTCTCCCCACACAATACCCTCACCACACACAACATACTCTTCCCCCACACACAATACTCTCCCCACACACACAATACTCTTCCCACACACATGATACTCTCCCCGCACACACAATACTCTCCCCGCGCACACAATACCCTTCCCGCACACACAATAATCTCCCCCCATACACAATACCCGTACGGCACACACAATACGCTCCCCACACACAATACTCTCCCCACACACACAATACTCTCCCCACACACACACAATACTCTCCCCACACACACAATACTCAGCGCCACACACAATACTCTCACCACACACACAATACTCTCCCCACACACATAATACTCTCCCCGCACACACAATACTCTCCCGCCACACACACAATTCTTCCCCGCGCACACAATACTCTCCCCACACACAATACTCTCCCCACACACAATACTCTCCCCACACACACAATACTCTCCCCCACACACAGTACTCTGCCCACACACAATACTCTCACCACACACAATACTCTCCCCCCACACACACTACTTTCCCCACACACAATACTCTCCCCGCACACACAATACTCTCCCCACACACACAATACTCTCCCCACACACTTAATACTCTCCCCGCGCACACAATACTCTCCCCGCGCACACAATACTCTCCCCACACACAATACCCGTCCGGCACACACAATACTCTCCCCCCACACACACAATGCTCTCCCCACACACACACACAATACTCCCCCCCCACACACAATACTCGCATCACACACACAATACTCTCCCCACACACACAATACTCTCCCCACACAATACTCGCACCACACACAACATACTCTTCCCCCCACACACACAATACACTCCCCACAGACAATACTCTCCCCACACACAATACTCTCCCCACACACACAATACTCTCCCCACACACACAATACTCTCCCCACACACATAATACTCTCCCCGCACACGCAATACTCTCCCCCCACACACACAATACTCTCCCCACGCACACAATACTCTCCCCACACACAATACTCTCACCACACACACAATACTCTCCCCGCACACACAATACTCTCCCCGCGCACACAATACCCGTCCGGCACACACAATACTCTCCCCCCACACACAGTACTCCCCCACACACACTACTCTCCCCACACACACAGTACTCTCCCCGCACACACAGTACTCCCCCACACACAATACTCTCCCCACACACAATACTCGCCCCACACAATACTCTCACCACACACAACATACTCTTCCCCCCACACACACAATACTCTCCCCACACACACAATACTCTCCCCACACAATACTCTCACCACACACAACATACTCTTCCCCCCCACACACACAATACTCTCCCCACACACAATACTACCCACACACACACTACTCTCCCCACACACAATACTCCCCCACACACAATACTCTCCCCCCACACACAATACTCTCCCCACACACAATGCTCTCCCCACACACAACATACTCTCCCCCCCCCACCCACACACACAATACTCTCCCCACGCACACAATACCCGTCCGGCACACACAATACTCTCCCCCCACACACACAATACTCTCCCCACGCACACAATACCCATCCCGCACACACAATACTCTCCCCACACACACAATACCCATCCGGCACACACAATACTCTCCCCCCCACACACAATACTCTCCCCCCACACACAATACCCGTCCGGCACACACAATACTCATCCCACACACACAATACACTCCCTACACACACAATACTCTCCCCCACACGCAATACTCGCATCACACACACAATACTCTCCCCCCACACAATACTCTCCCCACACACAATACTCTCCCCACACACACAATACTCTCCCCACACACACACTACTCTCCCCACACACACACTACTCTCCCCCACACGCAATATTCGCATCACACACACAATACTCTCCCCCCACACACAATACCCGTCCGGCACACACAATACTCACCCCAGACACACAATACTCTCCCCACACACACAATACTCTCCCCCACACGCAATACTCGCATCACACACACAATACTCTCCCCACACACACAATACACTCCCTACACACACAATACTCTCCCCCACACGCAATACTCGCATCACACACACAATACTCTCCCCCCACACACAATACTCTCCCCACACACAATACTCTCCCCACACACACAATACTCTCCCCACACACACACTACTCTCCCCACACACACACTACTCTCCCCCACACGCAATATTCGCATCACACACACAATACTCTCCCCCCACACACAATACCCGTCCGGCACACACAATACTCACCCCAGACACACAATACTCTCCCCACACACACAATACTCTCCCCCACACGCAATACTCGCATCACACACACAATACTCTCCCCAAACACAATACTCTCCCCCCACACACAATACCCGTCCGGCACACACACTACTCTCCCCCACACACAATACTCTCCCCCCACACACAATACCAGTCCGCCACACACAATACTCTCCCCACACACACAATACTCTCCCTACACACACAGTACTCTCCCCCACACGCAATACTCGCATCACACACACAATACTCTCCCCACACACACACTACTCTCCCCACACACACAATACTCTCCCCCACACGCAATATTCGCATCACACACACAATACTCTCCCCCACACACAATACCCGTCCGGCACACACAATACTCACCCCACACACACAATACTCTCCCCACACACACAATACTCTCCCCACACACTCAGTACTCTCCCCACACACACAATACTCTCCCCACACACACAATACTCTCCCCACACACACAATACTCTCCCCCACACGCAATACTCGCATCACACACACAATACTCTCCCCACACACAATATTCTACCCCCACACACAATACCCGTCCGGCACACACACTACTCTCCCCCCACACACACTACTCTCCCCCCACACAATACTCTCCCCAAACACATAATACTCTCCCCACACACATAATACTCTCCCCACACACACAATACTCTCCCCACACACATAATACTCCCGCCGCACACACAATACTCTCCCCGCACACACAATACTCTCCCCCCACACACACAATACTCTCCCCCCACACACACAATACTCCCCCCCCCACACACACAATACTCTCCCCCCACACACACAATACTCCCCCCCCCACACACACAATACTCCCCCCCCCACACACACAATACTCTCCCCCCACACACACAATACTCTCCCCACACACACAATACCCGTCCGGCACACACAATACTCTCCCCACACACACAATACTCTCCCCCAACACACAGTACCCGTCAGGCACACACAATACTCTCCCCACGCACACAATACTCTCCCCGCACACACAATACTCTCCCCGCACTCACAATACTCTCCCCACACACACAATACTCTCCTCACACACACAATACTCTCCCCACACATACAATACTCTCCCCCACATGCAATACTCGCATCTCACACACGATACTCTCCCCACACACACAATACTCTCCCCCACACGCAATACTCGCATCACACACGCAATACTCTCCCCCCACACACAATACCCGTCCGGCACACACAATACTCTCCCCACACACACAATACTCTCCCCACACACACAATACTCTCCCCCACATGCAATACTCACATCACACACACAATACTCTCCCCCCACACACAATATTCTCCCCCCACACACAATACCCGTCCGGCACACACAATACTCTCCCCGCGCACACAATACTCTCCCCCCCCACACACACTACTCTCCCCACACACACAATACTCTCCCCACACACAATACTCTCCCCACACACACAATACTCTCCCCACACACACAATACTCTCGCCACACACACAATACACTCCCCACACACAATAATCTCCCCCACACGCAATACTCTCCCCGCGCACGCAATACTCTCCCCACACACACAATACTCTCCCCACACAATACTCTCCCCCGCACACGCAATACTCTCCCACACACACAATACTCTCGCCACACACAGAATACTCTCCCCCACACACACCATACTCTCGCCACACACAAAATACTCTCCCCCACACACAATAGTCTCCCCACACACACAATACTCTGCCCCCACACACACAATACTCTCCCCCCACACGCTATACTCTCCCCGCACACGCAATACTCTCCCCACGCACACAATACTCTCCCCGCGCACACAATACTCTCACCACGCACCCAATACTCTCACTGCACACGCTATACTCTCCCCCCACACACAATACTCTCGCCACACAGACAATACTCTCGCCACACACACAATACTCTCCCCGCACACACAATACTCTCCCCACACACACAATACTCTCCCCTCACACACAATACTCTCGCCACACACACAATACTCTCCCCACACACAATACTCTCCCCACACACACAATACTCTCCCCCCACACACAATAATCTTCCCCCCCACACACAATACTCCCCACACACACAATACTCTCCCACACACACAATACTCTGCCCACACACACACTACTCTCCCCACACACACTATATTCTCCCCCACACACAATACTCTCACCACACACACAATACTTCCCACACACACAATACTCTGCCCACACACACTTCTCTCCCCCCCACACACAATACTCCCCCCACACACAATACTCCCCCCCCACACACAATACTCTCCCCCACACACAATACTCCCCCACACACAATACTCCCCACACACAAAATACTCTCCCCCACACACAATATTCTCCCCCCACACAATACTCTCCCCCACACACAATACTCTTCCCCCCACACACAATACTCTCCCCCACACACAATACTCTTCCCCCCACACACAATACTCTTCCCCACACACACAATACTCTCCCCCCACACACACAATACTCTCCCCACACATACAATACCCGTCCGGCACACACAATACTCTTCCCCCCACACACAATACTCTCCCCCACACACACAATACTTTCCCCCCCACGCACAATACTCCCCACACACACACAATACTCTCCTCACACACAGAATACTCTTCCCGCACACACAATACTCTCACCACACACACAATACTCTCCCCCCACACACACTACTCTCGCCACACACACAATACTCTCCCCGCACACACAATACTCTCCCCACACACACAATACTCTCCCCACACACACAATACTCTCCCCACACAATACCCTCACCACACACAACATACTCTTCCCCCCACACACAATACTCTCCCCCCACACACAATACTCTTCCCACACACATGATACTCTCCCCGCACACACAATACTCTCCCCGCGCACACAATACCCTTCCCGCACACACAATACTCTCCCCCCATACACAATACCCGTACGGCACACACAATACGCTCCCCACACACAATACTCTCCCCACACACACAATACTCTCCCCACACACACACAATACTCTCCCCACACACACAATACTCAGCGCCACACACAATACTCTCACCACACACACAATACTCTCCCCACACACATAATACTCTCCCCGCACACACAATACTCTCCCGCCACGCACACAATTCTTCCCCGCGCACACAATACTCTCCCCACACACAATACTCTCCCCACACACACAATACTCTCCCCCACACACAGTACTCTGCCCACACACAATACTCTCACCACACACAATACTCTCCCCCCACACACACTACTTTCCCCACACACAATACTCTCCCCGCACACACAATACTCTCCCCACACACACAATACTCTCCCCACACACTTAATACTCTCCCCGCGCACACAATACTCTCCCCGCGCACACAATACCCGTCCCGCGCACACAATACTCTCCCCACACACAATACCCGTCCGGCACACACAATACTCTCCCCCCACACACACAATGCTCTCCCCACACACAATACCCTCCCCACACACACACAATACTCCCCCCCCACACACAATACTCGCATCACACACACAATACTCTCCCCACACACACAATACTCTCCCCACACAATACTCGCACCACACACAACATACTCTTCCCCCCACACACACAATACACTCCCCACAGACAATACTCTCCCCACACACAATACTCTCCCCACACACACAATACTCTCCCCACACACATAATACTCTCCCCGCACACGCAATACTCTCCCCCCACACACACAATACTCTCCCCACGCACACAATACTCTCCCCACACACAATACTCTCACCACACACAATACTCTCCCCGCACACACAATACTCTCCCCGCGCACACAATACCCGTCCGGCACACACAATACTCTCCCCCCACACACAGTACTCCCCCACACACAATACTCGCCCCACACAATAATCTCACCACACACAACATACTCTTCCCCCCACACACACAATACTCTCCCCACACACACAATACTCTCCCCACACAATACTCTCACCACACACAACATACTCTTCCCCCCCACACACACAATACTCTCCCCACACACAATACTACCCACACACACACTACTCTCCCCACACACAATACTCCCCCACACACAATACTCTCCCCCCCACACACAATACTCTCCCCACACACAATGCTCTCCCCACACACAACATACTCTCCCCCCCCCACCCACACACACAATACTCTCCCCACGCACACAATACACGTCCAGCACACACAATACTCTCCCCCCACACACACAATACTCTCCCCACGCACACAATACCCATCCCGCACACACAATACTCTCCCCACACACACAATACCCGTCCGGCACACACAATACTCTCCCCCCCACACACAATACTCTCCCCCCACACACAATACCCGTCCGGCACACACAATACTCTCCCCACACACACAATACACTCCCTACACACACAATACTCTCCCCCACACGCAATACTCGCATCACACACACAATACTCTCCCCCCACACACAATACTCTCCCCACACACAATACTCTCCCCACACACACAATACTCTCCCCACACACACACTACTCTCCCCACACACACACTACTCTCCCCCACACGCAATATTCGCATCACACACACAATACTCGCCCCCCACACACAATACCCGTCCGGCACACACAATACTCACCCCAGACACACAATACTCCCCCCACACACACAATACTCTCCCCCACACGCAATACTCGCATCACACACACAATACTCTCCCCAAACACAATACTCTCCCCCCACACTCAATACCCGTCCGGCACACACACTACTCTCCCCCACACACAATACTCTCCCCCCACACACAATACCAGTCCGCCACACACAATACTCTCCCCACACACACAATACTCTCCCTACACACACAGTACTCTCCCCCACACGCAATACTCGCATCACACACACAATACTCTCCCCACACACACACTACTCTCCCCACACACACAATACTCTCCCCCACACGCAATATTCGCATCACACACACAATACTCTCCCCCACACACAATACCCGTCCGGCACACACAATACTCACCCCACACACACAATACTCTCCCCACACACACAATACTCTCCCCACACACACAATACTCTCCCTAAACACACAATACTCTCCCCACACACACAATACTCTCCCCACACACACAATACTCTCCCCCACACGCAATACTCGCATCACACACACAATACTCTCCCCACACACAATACCCGTCCGGCACACACACTACTCTCCCCCCACACAATACTCTCCCCAAACACATAATACTCTCCCCACACACATAATACTCTCCCCACACACACAATACTCTCCCCCACACGCAATACTCGCATCACACACACAATACTCTCCCCACACACAATACTCTACCCCCACACACAATACCCGTCCGGCACACACACTACTCTCCCCCCACACACACTACTCTCCCCCCACACAATACTCTCCCCAAACACATAATACTCTCCCCACACACATAATACTCTCCCCACACACACAATACTCTCCCCACACACATAATACTCCCGCCGCACACACAATACTCTCCCCGCACACACAATACTCTCCACCCACACACACAATACTCTCCCCCCACACACACAATACTCCCCCCCCCACACACACAATACTCCCCCCCCCACACACACAATACTCTCCCCCCACACACACAATACTCTCCCCGCGCACACAATACCCGTCCCGCACACACAATACTCTCCCCACACACACAATACCCGTCCGGCACACACAATACTCTCCCCACACACACAATACTCTCCCCCAACACACAGTACCCGTCAGGCACACACAATACTCTCCCCACGCACACAATACTCTCCCCGCACACACAATACTCTCCCCGCACTCACAATACTCTCCCCACACACACAATACTCTCCTCACACACACAATACTCTCCCCACACATACAATACTCTCCCCCACATGCAATACTCGCATCTCACACACGATACTCTCCCCACACACACAATACTCTCCCCCACACGCAATACTCGCATCACACACGCAATACTCTCCCCCCACACACAATACCCGTCCGGCACACACAATACTCTCCCCACACACACAATACTCTCCCCACACACACAATACTCTCCCCCACATGCAATACTCGCATCACACACACAATACTCTCCCCCCACACACAATATTCTCCCCCCACACACAATACCCGTCCGGCACACACAATACTCTCCCCCACACACAATACTCTTCCCCCCACACACAATACTCTCCCCCACACACAATACTCTTCCCCCCACACACAATACTCTTCCCCACACACACAATACTCTCCCCCCACACACACAATACTCTCCCCACACATACAATACCCGTCCGGCACACACAATACTCTTCCCCCCACACACAATACTCTCCCCCACACACACAATACTTTCCCCCCCACGCACAATACTCCCTACACACACACAATACTCTCCTCACACACAGAATACTCTTCCCGCACACACAATACTCTCACCACACACACAATACTCTCCCCCCACACACACTACTCTCGCCACACACACAATACTCTCCCCGCACACACAATACTCTCCCCACACACACAATACTCTTCCCCCCACACACAATACTCTCCCCACACACACAATACTCTTCCCACACACATGATACTCTCCCCGCACACACAATACTCTCCCCGCGCACACAATACCCTTCCCGCACACACAATACTCTCCCCCCATACACAATACCCGTACGGCACACACAATACGCTCCCCACACACAATACTCTCCCCACACACACAATACTCTCCCCACACACACACAATACTCTCCCCACACACACAATACTCAGCGCCACACACAATACTCTCACCACACACACAATACTCTCCCCACACACATAATACTCTCCCCGCACACACAATACTCTCCCGCCACGCACACAATTCTTCCCCGCGCACACAATACTCTCCCCACACACAATACTCTCCCCACACACACAATACTCTCCCCCACACACAGTACTCTGCCCACACACAATACTCTCACCACACACAATACTCTCCCCCCACACACAATACTCTCCCCGCACACACAATACTCTCCCCACACACACAATACTCTCCCCACGCACTTAATACTCTCCCCGCGCACACAATACTCTCCCCGCGCACACAATACCCGTCCCGCGCACACAATACTCTCCCCACACACAATACCCGTCCGGCACACACAATACTCTCCCCCCACACACACAATGCTCTCCCCACACACAATACCCTCCCCACACACACACAATACTCCCCCCCCCACACACAATACTCGCATCACACACACAATACTCTCCCCACACACACAATACTCTCCCCACACAATACTCGCACCACACACAACATACTCTTCCCCCCACACACACAATACACTCCCCACAGACAATACTCTCCCCACACACAATACTCTCCCCACACACACAATACTCTCACCACACACATAATACTCTCCCCGCACACGCAATACTCTCCCCCCACACACACAATACTCTCCCCACGCACACAATACTCTCCCCACACACAATACTCTCACCACACACAATACTCTCCCCGCACACACAATACTCTCCCCGCGCACACAATACCCGTCCGGCACACACAATACTCTCCCCCCACACACAGTACTCCCCCACACACACTACTCTCCCCACACACACAGTACTCTCCCCGCACACACAGTACTCCCCCACACACAATACTCTCCCCACACACAATACTCGCCCCACACAATACTCTCACCACACACAACATACTCTTCCCCCCACACACACAATACTCTCCCCACACACACAATACTCTCCCCACACAATACTCTCACCACACACAACATACTCTTCCCCCCCACACACACAATACTCTCCCCACACACAATACTACCCACACACACACTACTCTCCCCACACACAATACTCCCCCACACACAATACTCTCCCCCCCACACACAATACTCTGCCCACACACAATGCTCTCCCCACACACAACATACTCTCCCCCCCCCACCCACACACACAATACTCTCCCCACGCACACAATACACGTCCGGCACACACAATACTCTCCCCCCACACACACAATACTCTCCCCACGCACACAATACCCATCCCGCACACACAATACTCTCCCCACACACACAATACCCGTCCGGCACACACAATACTCTCCCCCCCACACACAATACTCTCCCCCCACACACAATACCCGTCCGGCACACACAATACTCTCCCCACACACACAATACACTCCCTACACACACAATACTCTCCCCCACACGCAATACTCGCATCACACACACAATACTCTCCCCCCACACACAATACTCTCCCCACACACAATACTCTCCCCACACACACAATACTCTCCCCACACACACACTACTCTCCCCACACACACACTACTCTCCCCCACACGCAATATTCGCATCACACACACAATACTCGCCCCCCACACACAATACCCGTCCGGCACACACAATACTCACCCCAGACACACAATACTCTCCCCACACACACAATACTCTCCCCCACACGCAATACTCGCATCACACACACAATACTCTCCCCAAACACAATACTCTCCCCCCACACTCAATACCCGTCCGGCACACACACTACTCTCCCCCACACACAATACTCTCCCCCCACACACAATACCAGTCCGCCACACACAATACTCTCCCCACACACACAATACTCTCCCTACACACACAGTACTCTCCCCCACACGCAATACTCGCATCACACACACAATACTCTCCCCACACACACACTACTCTCCCCACACACACAATACTCTCCCCCACACGCAATATTCGCATCACACACACAATACTCTCCCCCACACACAATACCCGTCCGGCACACACAATACTCACCCCACACACACAATACTCTCCCCACACACACAATACTCTCCCCACACACACAATACTCTCCCCACACACACAATACTCTCCCTAAACACACAATACTCTCCCCACACACACAATACTCTCCCCACACACACAATACTCTCCCCCACACGCAATACTCGCATCACACACACAATACTCTCCCCACACACAATACCCGTCCGGCACACACACTACTCTCCCCCCACACAATACTCTCCCCAAACACATAATACTCTCCCCACACACATAATACTCTCCCCACACACACAATACTCTCCCCCACACGCAATACTCGCATCACACACACAATACTCTCCCCACACACAATACTCTACCCCCACACACAATACCCGTCCGGCACACACACTACTCTCCCCCCACACACACTACTCTCCCCCCACACAATACTCTCCCCAAACACATAATACTCTCCCCACACACATAATACTCTCCCCACACACACAATACTCTCCCCACACACATAATACTCCCGCCGCACACACAATACTCTCCCCGCACACACAATACTCTCCACCCACACACACAATACTCTCCCCCCACACACACAATACTCCCCCCCCCACACACACAATACTCCCCCCCCCCCACACACACAATACTCTCCCCCCACACACACAATACTCTCCCCGCGCACACAATACCCGTCCCGCACACACAATACTCTCCCCACACACACAATACCCGTCCGGCACACACAATACTCTCCCCACACACACAATACTCTCCCCCAACACACAGTACCCGTCAGGCACACACAATACTCTCCCCACGCACACAATACTCTCCCCGCACACACAATACTCTCCCCGCACTCACAATACTCTCCCCACACACACAATACTCTCCTCACACACACAATACTCTCCCCACACATACAATACTCTCCCCCACATGCAATACTCGCATCTCACACACGATACTCTCCCCACACACACAATACTCTCCCCCACACGCAATACTCGCATCACACACGCAATACTCTCCCCCCACACACAATACCCGTCCGGCACACACAATACTCTCCCCACACACACAATACTCTCCCCACACACACAATACTCTCCCCCACATGCAATACTCGCATCACACACACAATACTCTCCCCCCACACACAATATTCTCCCCCCACACACAATACCCGTCCGGCACACACAATACTCTCCCCGCGCACACAATACTCTCCCCCCCCACACACAATACTCTCCCCACACACACAATACTCTCCCCACACACAATACTCTCCCCACACACACAATACTCTCCCCACACACACAATACTCTCGCCACACACACAATACACTCCCCACACACAATAATCTCCCCCACACGCAATACTCTCCCCGCGCACGCAATACTCTCCCCACACACACAATACTCTCCCCACACAATACTCTCCCCCGCACACGCAATACTCTCCCACACACACAATACTCTCGCCACACACAGAATACTCTCCCCCACACACAATACTCTCCCCACACACACCATACTCTCGCCACACACAAAATACTCTCCCCCACACACAATAGTCTCCCCACACACACAATACTCTGCCCCCACACACACAATACTCTCCCCCCACACGCTATACTCTCCCCGCACACGCAATACTCTCCCCACGCACACAATACTCTCCCCGCGCACACAATACTCTCACCACGCACCCAATACTCTCACTGCACACGCTATACTCTCCCCCCACACACAATACTCTCGCCACACACACAATACTCTCGCCACACACACAATACTCTCCCCGCACACACAATACTCTCCCCACACACACAATACTCTCCCCTCACACACAATACTCTCGCCACACACACAATACTCTCCCCACACACAATACTCTCCCCACACACACTATACTCTCCCCCACACACAATAATCTTCCCCCCCACACACAATACTCCCCACACACACAATACTCTCCCACACACACAATACTCTGCCCCCACACACACTACTCTCCCCACACACACTATATTCTCCCCCACACACAATACTCTCACCACACACACAATACTTCCCACACACACAATACTCTGCCCACACACACTTCTCTCCCCCCCACACACAATACTCCCCCCACACACAATACTCCCCCCCCACACACAATACTCTCCCCCACACACAATACTCCCCCACACACAATACTCCCCACACACAAAATACTCTCCCCCACACACAATATTCTCCCCCCACACAATACTCCCCCACACACAATACTCTTCCCCCCACACACAATACTCTCCCCCACACACAATACTCTTCCCCCCACACACAATACTCTTCCCCACACACACAATACTCTCCCCCCACACACACAATACTCTCCCCACACATACAATACCCGTCCGGCACACACAATACTCTTCCCCCCACACACAATACTCTCCCCCACACACACAATACTTTCCCCCCCACGCACAATACTCCCCACACACACACAATACTCTCCTCACACACAGAATACTCTTCCCGCACACACAATACTCTCACCACACACACAATACTCTCCCCCCACACACACTACTCTCGCCACACACACAATACTCTCCCCGCACACACAATACTCTCCCCGCACACACAATACTCTCCCCACACACACAATACTCTCCCCACACACACAATACTCTCCCCACACAATACCCTCACCACACACAACATACTCTTCCCCCCACACACAATACTCTCCCCACACACACAATACTCTTCCCACACACATGATACTCTCCCCGCACACACAATACTCTCCCCGCGCACACAATACCCTTCCCGCACACACAATACTCTCCCCCCATACACAATACCCGTACGGCACACACAATACGCTCCCCACACACACAATACTCTCCCCACACACACAATACTCAGCGCCACACACAATACTCTCACCACACACACAATACTCTCCCCACACACATAATACTCTCCCCGCACACACAATACTCTCCCGCCACGCACACAATTCTTCCCCGCGCACACAATACTCTCCCCACACACAATACTCTCCCCACACACACAATACTCTCCCCCACACACAGTACTCTGCCCACACACAATACTCTCACCACACACAATACTCTCCCCCCACACACACTACTTTCCCCACACACAATACTCTCCCCGCACACACAATACTCTCCCCACACACTTAATACTCTCCCCGCGCACACAATACTCTCCCCGCGCACACAATACCCGTCCCGCGCACACAATACTCTCCCCACACACAATACCCGTCCGGCACACACAATACTCTCCCCCCACACACACAATGCTCTCCCCACACACAATACCCTCCCCACACACACACAATACTCCCCCCCCACACACAAAACTCGCATCACACACACAATACTCTCCCCACACACACAATACTCTCCCCACACAATACTCGCACCACACACAACATACTCTTCCCCCCACACACACAATACACTCCCCACAGACAATACTCTCCCCACACACAATACTCTCCCCACACACACAATACTCTCCCCACACACATAATACTCTCCCCGCACACGCAATACTCTCCCCCCACACACACAATACTCTCCCCACGCACACAATACTCTCCCCACACACAATACTCTCCCCGCACACACAATACTCTCCCCGCACACACAATACTCTCCCCGCGCACACAATACCCGTCCGGCACACACAATACTCTCCCCCCACACACAGTACTCCCCCACACACACTACTCTCCCCACACACACAGTACTCTCCCCGCACACACAGTACTCCCCCACACACAATACTCTCCCCACACACAATACTCGCCCCACACAATACTCTCACCACACACAACATACTCTTCCCCCCACACACACAATACTCTCCCCACACACACAATACTCTCCCCACACAATACTCTCACCACACACAACATACTCTTCCCCCCCACACACACAATACTCTCCCCACACACAATACTACCCACACACACACTACTCTCCCCACACACAATACTCCCCCACACACAATACTCTCCCCCCCACACACAATACTCTCCCCACACACAATGCTCTCCCCACACACAACATACTCTCCCCCCCCCACCCACACACACAATACTCTCCCCACGCACACAATACACGTCCGGCACACACAATACTCTCCCCCCACACACACAATACTCTCCCCACGCACACAATACCCATCCCACACACACAATACCCGTCCGGCACACACAATACTCTCCCCCCCACACACAATACTCTCCCCCCACACACAATACCCGTCCGGCACACACAATACTCTCCCCACACACACAATACACTCCCTACACACACAATACTCTCCCCCACACGCAATACTCGCATCACACACACAATACTCTCCCCCCACACACAATACTCTCCCCACACACAATACTCTCCCCACACACACAATACTCTCCCCACACACACACTACTCTCCCCACACACACACTACTCTCCCCCACACGCAATATTCGCATCACACACACAATACTCGCCCCCCACACACAATACCCGTCCGGCACACACAATACTCACCCCAGACACACAATACTCTCCCCACACACACAATACTCTCCCCCACACGCAATACTCGCATCACACACACAATACTCTCCCCAAACACAATACTCTCACCCCACACTCAATACCCGTCCGGCACACACACTACTCTCCCCCACACACAATACTCTCCCCCCACACACAATACCAGTCCGCCACACACAATACTCTCCCCACACACACAATACTCTCCCTACACACACAGTACTCTCCCCCACACGCAATACTCGCATCACACACACAATACTCTCCCCACACACACACTACTCTCCCCACACACACAATACTCTCCCCCACACGCAATATTCGCATCACACACACAATACTCTCCCCCACACACAATACCCGTCCGGCACACACAATACTCACCCCACACACACAATACTCTCCCCACACACACAATACTCTCCCCACACACACAATACTCTCCCTAAACACACAATACTCTCCCCACACACACAATACTCTCCCCACACACACAATACTCTCCCCCACACGCAATACTCGCATCACACACACAATACTCTCCCCACACACAATACCCGTCCGGCACACACACTACTCTCCCCCCACACAATACTCTCCCCAAACACATAATACTCTCCCCACACACATAATACTCTCCCCACACACACAATACTCTCCCCCACACGCAATACTCGCATCACACACACAATACTCTCCCCACACACAATACTCTACCCCCACACACAATACCCGTCCGGCACACACACTACTCTCCCCCCACACACACTACTCTCCCCCCACACAATACTCTCCCCAAACACATAATACTCTCCCCACACACATAATACTCTCCCCACACACACAATACTCTCCCCACACACATAATACTCCCGCCGCACACACAATACTCTCCCCGCACACACAATACTCTCCACCCACACACACAATACTCTCCCCCCACACACACAATACTCCCCCCCCCACACACACAATACTCCCCCCCCCACACACACACAATACTCTCCCCCCACACACACAATACTCTCCCCGCGCACACAATACCCGTCCCGCACACACAATACTCTCCCCACACACACAATACCCGTCCGGCACACACAATACTCTCCCCACACACACAATACTCTCCCCCAACACACAGTACCCGTCAGGCACACACAATACTCTCCCCACGCACACAATACTCTCCCCGCACACACAATACTCTCCCCGCACTCACAATACTCTCCCCACACACACAATACTCTCCTCACACACACAATACTCTCCCCACACATACAATACTCTCCCCCACATGCAATACTCGCATCTCACACACGATACTCTCCCCACACACACAATACTCTCCCCCACACGCAATACTCGCATCACACACGCAATACTCTCCCCCCACACACAATACCCGTCCGGCACACAATACTCTCCCCACACACACAATACTCTCCCCACACACACAATACTCTCCCCCACATGCAATACTCGCATCACACACACAATACTCTCCCCCCACACACAATATTCTCCCCCCACACACAATACCCGTCCGGCACACACAATACTCTCCCCACACACACAATACTCTCCCCACACACAATACTCTCCCCACACACACAATACTCTCCCCACACACACAATACTCTCGCCACACACACAATACACTCCCCACACACAATAATCTCCCCCACACGCAATACTCTCCCCGCGCACGCAATACTCTCCCCACACACACAATACTCTCCCCACACAATACTCTCCCCCGCACACGCAATACTCTCCCACACACACAATACTCTCGCCACACACAGAATACTCTCCCCCACACACAATACTCTCCCCACACACACCATACTCTCGCCACACACAAAATACTCTCCCCCACACACAATAGTCTCCCCACACACACAATACTCTGCCCCCACACACACAATACTCTCCCCCCACACGCTATACTCTCCCCGCACACGCAATACTCTCCCCACGCACACAATACTCTCCCCGCGCACACAATACTCTCACCACGCACCCAATACTCTCACTGCACACGCTATACTCTCCCCCCACACACAATACTCTCGCCACACACACAATACTCTCGCCACACACACAATACTCTCCCCGCACACACAATACTCTCCCCACACACACAATACTCTCCCCTCACACACAATACTCTCGCCACACACACAATACTCTCCCCACACACAATACTCTCCCCACACACACTATACTCTCCCCCCACACACAATAATCTTCCCCCCCACACACAATACTCCCCACACACACAATACTCTCCCACACACACAATACTCTGCCCCCACACACACTACTCTCCCCACACACACTATATTCTCCCCCACACACAATACTCTCACCACACACACAATACTTCCCACACACACAATACTCTGCCCACACACACTTCTCTCCCCCCCACACACAATACTCCCCCCACACACAATACTCCCCCCCCCACACACAATACTCTCCCCCACACACAATACTCCCCCACACACAATACTCCCCACACACAAAATACTCTCCCCCACACACAATATTCTCCCCCCACACAATACTCTCCCCCACACACAATACTCTTCCCCCCACACACAATACTCTCCCCCACACACAATACTCTTCCCCCCACACACAATACTCTTCCCCACACACACAATACTCTCCCCCCACACACACAATACTCTCCCCACACATACAATACCCGTCCGGCACACACAATACTCTTCCCCCCCACACACAATACTCTCCCCCACACACACAATACTTTCCCCCCCACGCACAATACTCCCCACACACACACAATACTCTCCTCACACACAGAATACTCTTCCCGCACACACAATACTCTCACCACACACACAATACTCTCCCCCCACACACACTACTCTCGCCACACACACAATACTCTCCCCGCACACACAATACTCTCCCCGCACACACAATACTCTCCCCACACACACAATACTCTCCCCACACACACAATACTCTCCCCACACAATACCCTCACCACACACAACATACTCTTCCCCCCACACACAATACTCTCCCCACACACACAATACTCTTCCCACACACATGATACTCTCCCCGCACACACAATACTCTCCCCGCGCACACAATACCCTTCCCGCACACACAATACTCTCCCCCCATACACAATACTCTCCCCACACACACACAATACTCTCCCCACACACACAATACTCAGCGCCACACACAATACTCTCACCACACACACAATACTCTCCCCACACACATAATACTCTCCCCGCACACACAATACTCTCCCGCCACGCACACAATTCTTCCCCGCGCACACAATACTCTCCCCACACACAATACTCTCCCCACACACACAATACTCTCCCCCACACACAGTACTCTGCCCACACACAATACTCTCACCACACACAATACTCTCCCCCCACACACACTTCTTTCCCCACACACAATACTCTCCCCGCACACACAATACTCTCCCCACACACTTAATACTCTCCCCGCGCACACAATACTCTCCCCGCGCACACAATACCCGTCCCGCGCACATAATACTCTCCCCACACACAATACCCGTCCGGCACACACAATACTCTCCCCCCACACACACAATGCTCTCCCCACACACAATACCCTCCCCACACACACACAATACTCCCCCCCCACACACAATACTCGCATCACACACACAATACTCTCCCCACACACACAATACTCTCCCCACACAATACTCGCACCACACACAACATACTCTTCCCCCCACACACACAATACACTCCCCACAGACAATACTCTCCCCACACACAATACTCTCCCCACACACACAATACTCTCCCCACACACATAATACTCTCCCCGCACACGCAATACTCTCCCCCCACACACACAATACTCTCCCCACGCACACAATACTCTCCCCACACACAATACTCTCCCCGCACACACAATACTCTCCCCGCACACACAATACTCTCCCCGCGCACACAATACCCGTCCGGCACACACAATACTCTCCCCCCACACACAGTACTCCCCCACACACACTACTCTCCCCACACACACAGTACTCTCCCCGCACACACAGTACTCCCCCACACACAATACTCTCCCCACACACAATACTCGCCCCACACAATACTCTCACCACACACAACATACTCTTCCCCCCACACACACAATACTCTCCCCACACACACAATACTCTCCCCACACAATACTCTCACCACACACAACATACTCTTCCCCCCCACACACACAATACTCTCCCCACACACAATACTACCCACACACACACTACTCTCCCCACACACAATACTCCCCCACACACAATACTCTCCCCCCCACACACAATACTCTCCCCACACACAATGCTCTCCCCACACACAACATACTCTCCCCCCCCCACCCACACACACAATACTCTCCCCACGCACACAATACACGTCCGGCACACACAATACTCTCCCCCCACACACACAATACTCTCCCCACGCACACAATACCCATCCCACACACACAATACCCGTCCGGCACACACAATACTCTCCCCCCCACACACAATACTCTCCCCCCACACACAATACCCGTCCGGCACACACAATACTCTCCCCACACACACAATACACTCCCTACACACACAATACTCTCCCCCACACGCAATACTCGCATCACACACACAATACTCTCCCCCCACACACAATACTCTCCCCACACACAATACTCTCCCCACACACACAATACTCTCCCCACACACACACTACTCTCCCCACACACACACTACTCTCCCCCACACGCAATATTCGCATCACACACACAATACTCGCCCCCCACACACAATACCCGTCCGGCACACACAATACTCACCCCAGACACACAATACTCTCCCCACACACACAATACTCTCCCCCACACGCAATACTCGCATCACACACACAATACTCTCCCCAAACACAATACTCTCACCCCACACTCAATACCCGTCCGGCACACACACTACTCTCCCCCACACACAATACTCTCCCCCCACACACAATACCAGTCCGCCACACACAATACTCTCCCCACACACACAATACTCTCCCTACACACACAGTACTCTCCCCCACACGCAATACTCGCATCACACACACAATACTCTCCCCACACACACACTACTCTCCCCACACACACAATACTCTCCCCCACACGCAATATTCGCATCACACACACAATACTCTCCCCCACACACAATACCCGTCCGGCACACACAATACTCACCCCACACACACAATACTCTCCCCACACACACAATACTCTCCCCACACACACAATACTCTCCCTAAACACACAATACTCTCCCCACACACACAATACTCTCCCCACACACACAATACTCTCCCCCACACGCAATACTCGCATCACACACACAATACTCTCCCCACACACAATACCCGTCCGGCACACACACTACTCTCCCCCCACACAATACTCTCCCCAAACACATAATACTCTCCCCACACACATAATACTCTCCCCACACACACAATACTCTCCCCACACACATAATACTCCCGCCGCACACACAATACTCTCCCCGCACACACAATACTCTCCACCCACACACACAATACTCTCCCCCCACACACACAATACCCCCCCCCCCCACACACACAATACTCTCCCCCCACACACACAATACTCTCCCCGCGCACACAATACCCGTCCCGCACACACAATACTCTCCCCACACACACAATACCCGTCCGGCACACACAATACTCTCCCCACACACACAATACTCTCCCCCAACACACAGTACCCGTCAGGCACACACAATACTCTCCCCACGCACACAATACTCTCCCCGCACACACAATACTCTCCCCGCACTCACAATACTCTCCCCACACACACAATACTCTCCTCACACACACAATACTCTCCCCACACATACAATACTCTCCCCCACATGCAATACTCGCATCTCACACACGATACTCTCCCCACACACACAATACTCTCCCCCACACGCAATACTCGCATCACACACGCAATACTCTCCCCACACACACAATACCCGTCCGGCACACACAATACTCTCCCCACACACACAATACTCTCCCCACACACACAATACTCTCCCCCACATGCAATACTCGCATCACACACACAATACTCTCCCCCCACACACAATATTCTCCCCCCACACACAATACCCGTCCGGCACACACAATACTCTCCCCGCGCACACAATACTCTCCCCCCCCACACACAATACTCTCCCCACACACACAATACTCTCCCCACACACAATACTCTCCCCACACACACAATACTCTCCCCACACACACAATACTCTCGCCACACACACAATACACGCCACACACACAATACACTCCCCACACACAATAATCTCCCCCACACGCAATACTCTCCCCGCGCACGCAATACTCTCCCCACACACACAATACTCTCCCCACACAATACTCTCCCCCGCACACGCAATACTCTCCCACACACACAATACTCTCGCCACACACAGAATACTCTCCCCCACACACAATACTCTCCCCACACACACCATACTCTCGCCACACACAATAGTCTCCCCACACACACAATACTCTGCCCCCACACACACAATACTCTCCCCCCACACGCTATACTCTCCCCGCACACGCAATACTCTCCCCACGCACACAATACTCTCCCCGCGCACACAATACTCTCACCACGCACCCAATACTCTCACTGCACACGCTATACTCTCCCCCCACACACAATACTCTCGCCACACACACAATACTCTCGCCACACACACAATACTCTCCCCGCACACACAATACTCTCCCCACACACACAATACTCTCCCCTCACACACAATACTCTCGCCACACACACAATACTCTCCCCACACACAATACTCTCCCCACACACACAATACTCTCCCCCCACACACAATAATCTTCCCCCCCACACACAATACTCCCCACACACACAATACTCTCCCACACACACAATACTCTGCCCCCACACACACTATATTCTCCCCCACACACAATACTCTCACCACACACACAATACTTCCCACACACACAATACTCTGCCCACACACACTTCTCTCCCCCCCACACACAATACTCCCCCCACACACAATACTCCCCCCCCACACACAATACTCTCCCCCACACACAATACTCCCCCACACACAATACTCCCCACACACAAAATACTCTCCCCCACACACAATATTCTCCCCCCACACAATACTCTCCCCCACACACAATACTCTTCCCCCCACACACAATACTCTCCCCCACACACAATACTCTTCCCCCCACACACAATACTCTTCCCCACACACACAATACTCTCCCCCCACACACACAATACTCTCCCCACACATACAATACCCGTCCGGCACACACAATACTCTTCCCCCCACACACAATACTCTCCCCCACACACACAATACTTTCCCCCCCACGCACAATACTCCCCACACACACACAATACTCTCCTCACACACAGAATACTCTTCCCGCACACACAATACTCTCACCACACACACAATACTCTCCCCCCACACACACTACTCTCGCCACACACACAATACTCTCCCCGCACACACAATACTCTCCCCACACACACAATACTCTCCCCACACACACAATACTCTCCCCACACAATACCCTCACCACACACAACATACTCTTCCCCCCACACACAATACTCTCCCCACACACACAATACTCTTCCCACACACATGATACTCTCCCCGCACACACAATACTCTCCCCGCGCACACAATACCCTTCCCGCACACACAATACTCTCCCCCCATACACAATACCCGTACGGCACACACAATACGCTCCCCACACACAATACTCTCCCCACACACACAATACTCTCCCCACACACACACAATACTCTCCCCACACACACAATACTCAGCGCCACACACAATACTCTCACCACACACACAATACTCTCCCCACACACATAATACTCTCCCCGCACACACAATACTCTCCCGCCACACACACAATTCTTCCCCGCGCACACAATACTCTCCCCACACACAATACTCTCCCCACACACACAATACTCTCCCCCACACACAGTACTCTGCCCACACACAATACTCTCACCACACACAATACTCTCCCCCCACACACACTACTTTCCCCACACACAATACTCTCCCCGCACACACAATACTCTCCCCACACACTTAATACTCTCCCCACACACTTAATACTCTCCCCGCGCACACAATACTCTCCCCGCGCACACAATACCCGTCCCGCGCACACAATACTCTCCCCACACACAATACCCGTCCGGCACACACAATACTCTCCCCCCACACACACAATGCTCTCCCCACACACAATACCCTCCCCACACACACACAATACTCCCCCCCCACACACAATACTCGCATCACACACACAATACTCGCATCACACACACAATACTCTCCCCACACACACAATACTCTCCCCACACAATACTCGCACCACACACAACATACTCTTCCCCCCACACACACAATACACTCCCCACAGACAATACTCTCCCCACACACAATACTCTCCCCACACACACAATACTCTCCCCACACACATAATACTCTCCCCGCACACGCAATACTCTCCCCCCACACACACAATACTCTCCCCACGCACACAATACTCTCCCCACACACAATACTCTCACCACACACAATACTCTCCCCGCACACACAATACTCTCCCCGCGCACACAATACCCGTCCGGCACACACAATACTCTCCCCCCACACACAGTACTCCCCCACACACACTACTCTCCCCACACACACAGTACTCTCCCCGCACACACAGTACTCCCCCACACACAATACTCTCCCCACACACAATACTCGCCCCACACAATACTCTCACCACACACAACATACTCTTCCCCCCACACACACAATACTCTCCCCACACACACAATACTCTCCCCACACAATACTCTCACCACACACAACATACTCTTCCCCCCCACACACACAATACTCTCCCCACACACAATACTACCCACACACACACTACTCTCCCCACACACAATACTCCCCCACACACAATACTCTCCCCCCCACACACAATACTCTCCCCACACACAATGCTCTCCCCACACACAACATACTCTCCCCCCCCCCACCCACACACACAATACTCTCCCCACGCACACAATACACGTCCGGCACACACAATACTCTCCCCCCACACACACAATACTCTCCCCACGCACACAATACCCATCCCGCACACACAATACTCTCCCCACACACACAATACCCGTCCGGCACACACAATACTCTCCCCCCCACACACAATACTCTCCCCCCACACACAATACCCGTCCGGCACACACAATACTCTCCCCACACACACAATACACTCCCTACACACACAATACTCTCCCCCACACGCAATACTCGCATCACACACACAATACTCTCCCCCCACACACAATACTCTCCCCACACACAATACTCTCCCCACACACACAATACTCTCCCCACACACACACTACTCTCCCCACACACACACTACTCTCCCCCACACGCAATATTCGCATCACACACACAATACTCGCCCCCCACACACAATACCCGTCCGGCACACACAATACTCACCCCAGACACACAATACTCTCCCCACACACAGAATACTCTCCCCCACACGCAATACTCGCATCACACACACAATACTCTCCCCAAACACAATACTCTCCCCCCACACTCAATACCCGTCCGGCACACACACTACTCTCCCCCACACACAATACTCTCCCCCCACACACAATACCAGTCCGCCACACACAATACTCTCCCCACACACACAATACTCTCCCTACACACACAGTACTCTCCCCCACACGCAATACTCGCATCACACACACAATACTCTCCCCCCACACACACTACTCTCCCCACACACACAATACTCTCCCCCACACGCAATATTCGCATCACACACACAATACTCTCCCCCACACACAATACCCGTCCGGCACACACAATACTCACCCCACACACACAATACTCTCCCCACACACACAATACTCTCCCCACACACACAATACTCTCCCTAAACACACAATACTCTCCCCACACACACAATACTCTCCCCACACACACAATACTCTCCCCCACACGCAATACTCGCATCACACACACAATACTCTCCCCACACACAATACCCGTCCGGCACACACACTACTCTCCCCCCACACAATACTCTCCCCAAACACATAATACTCTCCCCACACACATAATACTCTCCCCACACACACAATACTCTCCCCACACACATAATACTCCCGCCGCACACACAATACTCTCCCCGCACACACAATACTCTCCACCCACACACACAATACTCTCCCCCCACACACACAATACCCCCCCCCCCCCCACACACACAATACTCTCCCCCCACACACACAATACTCTCCCCGCGCACACAATACCCGTCCCGCACACACAATACTCTCCCCACACACACAATACCCGTCCGGCACACACAATACTCTCCCCACACACACAATACTCTCCCCCAACACACAGTACCCGTCAGGCACACACAATACTCTCCCCACGCACACAATACTCTCCCCGCACACACAGTACTCTCCCCGCACTCACAATACTCTCCCCACACACACAATACTCTCCCCACACACACAATACTCTCCCCACACATACAATACTCTCCCCCACATGCAATACTCGCATCTCACACACGATACTCTCCCCACACACACAATACTCTCCCCCACACGCAATACTCGCATCACACACACAATACTCTCCCCCCACACACAATACCCGTCCGGCACACACAATACTCTCCCCACACACACAATACTCTCCCCACACACACAATACTCTCCCCACACACACAATACTCTCCCCCACATGCAATACTCGCATCACACACACAATACTCTCCCCACACACACAATATTCTCCCCCCACACACAATACCCGTCCGGCACACACAATACTCTCCCCGCGCACACAATACTCTCCCCCCCCACACACAATACTCTCCCCCCATACACAATACCCGTACGGCACACACAATACGCTCCCCACACACAATACTCTCCCCACACACACAATACTCTCCCCACACACACACAATACTCTCCCCACACACACAATACTCAGCGCCACACACAATACTCTCACCACACACACAATACTCTCCCCACACACATAATACTCTCCCCGCACACACAATACTCTCCCGCCACACACACAATTCTTCCCCGCGCACACAATACTCTCCCCACACACAATACTCTCCCCACACACACAATACTCTCCCCCACACACAGTACTCTGCCCACACACAATACTCTCACCACACACAATACTCTCCCCCCACACACACTACTTTCCCCACACACAATACTCTCCCCGCACACACAATACTCTCCCCACACACTTAATACTCTCCCCACACACTTAATACTCTCCCCGCGCACACAATACTCTCCCCGCGCACACAATACCCGTCCCGCGCACACAATACTCTCCCCACACACAATACCCGTCCGGCACACACAATACTCTCCCCCCACACACACAATGCTCTCCCCACACACAATACCCTCCCCACACACACACAATACTCCCCCCCCACACACAATACTCGCATCACACACACAATACTCGCATCACACACACAATACTCTCCCCACACACACAATACTCTCCCCACACAATACTCGCACCACACACAACATACTCTTCCCCCCACACACACAATACACTCCCCACAGACAATACTCTCCCCACACACAATACTCTCCCCACACACACAATACTCTCCCCACACACATAATACTCTCCCCGCACACGCAATACTCTCCCCCCACACACACAATACTCTCCCCACGCACACAATACTCTCCCCACACACAATACTCTCACCACACACAATACTCTCCCCGCACACACAATACTCTCCCCGCGCACACAATACCCGTCCGGCACACACAATACTCTCCCCCCACACACAGTACTCCCCCACACACACTACTCTCCCCACACACACAGTACTCTCCCCGCACACACAGTACTCCCCCACACACAATACTCTCCCCACACACAATACTCGCCCCACACAATACTCTCACCACACACAACATACTCTTCCCCCCACACACACAATACTCTCCCCACACACACAATACTCTCCCCACACAATACTCTCACCACACACAACATACTCTTCCCCCCCACACACACAATACTCTCCCCACACACAATACTACCCACACACACACTACTCTCCCCACACACAATACTCCCCCACACACAATACTCTCCCCCCCACACACAATACTCTCCCCACACACAATGCTCTCCCCACACACAACATACTCTCCCCCCCCCCACCCACACACACAATACTCTCCCCACGCACACAATACACGTCCGGCACACACAATACTCTCCCCCCACACACACAATACTCTCCCCACGCACACAATACCCATCCCGCACACACAATACTCTCCCCACACACACAATACCCGTCCGGCACACACAATACTCTCCCCCCCACACACAATACTCTCCCCCCACACACAATACCCGTCCGGCACACACAATACTCTCCCCACACACACAATACACTCCCTACACACACAATACTCTCCCCCACACGCAATACTCGCATCACACACACAATACTCTCCCCCCACACACAATACTCTCCCCACACACAATACTCTCCCCACACACACAATACTCTCCCCACACACACACTACTCTCCCCACACACACACTACTCTCCCCCACACGCAATATTCGCATCACACACACAATACTCGCCCCCCACACACAATACCCGTCCGGCACACACAATACTCACCCCAGACACACAATACTCTCCCCACACACAGAATACTCTCCCCCACACGCAATACTCGCATCACACACACAATACTCTCCCCAAACACAATACTCTCCCCCCACACTCAATACCCGTCCGGCACACACACTACTCTCCCCCACACACAATACTCTCCCCCCACACACAATACCAGTCCGCCACACACAATACTCTCCCCACACACACAATACTCTCCCTACACACACAGTACTCTCCCCCACACGCAATACTCGCATCACACACACAATACTCTCCCCCCACACACACTACTCTCCCCACACACACAATACTCTCCCCCACACGCAATATTCGCATCACACACACAATACTCTCCCCCACACACAATACCCGTCCGGCACACACAATACTCACCCCACACACACAATACTCTCCCCACACACACAATACTCTCCCCACACACACAATACTCTCCCTAAACACACAATACTCTCCCCACACACACAATACTCTCCCCACACACACAATACTCTCCCCCACACGCAATACTCGCATCACACACACAATACTCTCCCCACACACAATACCCGTCCGGCACACACACTACTCTCCCCCCACACAATACTCTCCCCAAACACATAATACTCTCCCCACACACATAATACTCTCCCCACACACACAATACTCTCCCCACACACATAATACTCCCGCCGCACACACAATACTCTCCCCGCACACACAATACTCTCCACCCACACACACAATACTCTCCCCCCACACACACAATACCCCCCCCCCCCCCACACACACAATACTCTCCCCCCACACACACAATACTCTCCCCGCGCACACAATACCCGTCCCGCACACACAATACTCTCCCCACACACACAATACCCGTCCGGCACACACAATACTCTCCCCACACACACAATACTCTCCCCCAACACACAGTACCCGTCAGGCACACACAATACTCTCCCCACGCACACAATACTCTCCCCGCACACACAGTACTCTCCCCGCACTCACAATACTCTCCCCACACACACAATACTCTCCCCACACACACAATACTCTCCCCACACATACAATACTCTCCCCCACATGCAATACTCGCATCTCACACACGATACTCTCCCCACACACACAATACTCTCCCCCACACGCAATACTCGCATCACACACACAATACTCTCCCCCCACACACAATACCCGTCCGGCACACACAATACTCTCCCCACACACACAATACTCTCCCCACACACACAATACTCTCCCCACACACACAATACTCTCCCCCACATGCAATACTCGCATCACACACACAATACTCTCCCCACACACACAATATTCTCCCCCCACACACAATACCCGTCCGGCACACACAATACTCTCCCCGCGCACACAATACTCTCCCCCCCCACACACAATACTCTCCCCACACACACAATACTCTCCCCACACACAATACTCTCCCCACACACAATACTCTCCCCACACACACAATACTCTCGCCACACACACAATACTCTCGCCACACACACAATACACTCCCCACACACAATAATCTCCCCCACACGCAATACTCTCCCCGCGCACGCAATACTCTCCCCACACACACAATACTCTCCCCACACAATACTCTCCCCCGCACACGCAATACTCTCCCACACACACAATACTCTCGCCACACACAAAATTCTCTCCCCCACACACAATAGTCTCCCCACACACACAATACTCTGCCCCCACACACACAATACTCTCCCCCCACACGCTATACTCTCCCCGCACACGCAATACTCTCCCCACACACAATACTCTCCCCGCGCACACAATACTCTCACCACGCACCCAATACTCTCACTGCACACGCTATACTCTCCCCCCACACACAATACTCTCGCCACACACACAATACTCTCGCCACACACACAATACTCTCCCCGCACACACAATACTCTCCCCACACACACAATACTCTCGCCACACACACAATACTCTCCCCGCACACACAATACTCTCCCCGCACACACAATACTCTCCCCGCACACACAATACTCTCCCCGCACACACAATACTCTCCCCCCACACACAATACTCTTCCCACACACACAATACTCTTCCCACACACACAATACTCTCCCCCACACACAATACTCTTCCCACACACTCAATACTCTCCCCACACACAATACTCTCCCCACACACACAATATTCTCCCCACACACACAATACTCTCCACACACACAATACTCTCCCCACACACAATACTCTCCCCACACACACCATACTCACCCCGCACACAATACTCTCACCGCACACAAGAGTCTCCCCCCCCACACAATACTCTCCCCGCGCACACAATACTCTCACCCCCACACACAATACTCTCCCCACACACACAATACTCTCCCCCCACACACAATACTCTCCCCACGCACACAATACTCTCCCCCCCACACACAATACTCCCCCCCCCACACACAATACTCTCCCCACACACACAATACTCTCCCCACACACACAATACTCTCCCCACACACACAATACTCTCCCCACACACAATACTCTCCCCACACACACAATATTCTCCCCACACACACAATACTCTCCACACACACAATACTCTCCCCACACACAATACTCTCCCCACACACAATACTCTCCCCACACACACAATACTCTCCCCGCACACAATACTCTCACCGCACACAAGACTCTCACCGCACACAAGACTCTCCCCCCCCACACAATACTCTCCCCGCGCACACAATACTCTCCCCGCGCACACAATACTCTCCCCCCCACACACAATACTCTCCCCACACACACAATACTCTCCCCACACACAATACTCTCCCCACACACAATACTCTCCCCCCACACACAATACTCTCCCCCCACACACAATACTCTCCACCCACACACAATACTCTCCCCCCACACACAATACTCTCCCCGCGCACACAATACTCTCCCCCCCACACACAATACTCTCCCCACACACACAATACTCTCCCCACACACAATACTCTCCCCACACACACAATATTCTCCCCACACACACAATACTCTCCACACACACAATACTCTCCCCACATACACAATACTCTCCCCCCACACACAATACTCTCCCCCCACACACAATACTCTCCCCCCACACACAATACTCTCCCCCCACACACAATACTCTCCCCCCACACACAATACTCTCCCCCCACACACAATACCCGTCCGGCACACACAATACTTTCCCCCCACACACAATACTCTCCCCGCGCACACAATACCCGTCCCGCACACACAATACTCTCCCCGCACACAATACTCTCCCGACACACACAATACTCTCACCACACACAATACTCTCACCACACACAATACTCTCCCCCCCACACACAATACTCTCCCCCACACACAATACTCTCTGCGCGCACACACAATACTCTCCCCACACACAATACTCTCCCCCACACACACACAATACTCTCCCCACACACAAAATCTCCCCCACACACACACAATACTCTTCCCACACACAATACTCTCCCCGCGCACACACAATACTCCCCCACACACACAATACTCTCCCCACGCACACAATACTCTCCCCACACACAATACTTTCCCCCCACACACAATACTCTCCCCGCACACACAATACTCTCCCCACACACAATACTCTCCTCACACACACAATACTCTCCCCACACACACAATACTCTCCCCACACACAATACTCTCCCCACACACACAATGTTCTCCCCACACACACAATACTCTCCACACACACAATACTCTCCCCACACACACAATACTCTCCCCCCACACACAATACTCTCCCCCCACACACAATACTCTCCCCCCACACACAATACCCGTCCGGCACACACAATACTTTCCCCCCACACACAATACTCTCCCCGCGCACACAATACCCGTCCCGCACACAGAATACTCTCCCCGCACACAATATTCTCCCGACACACACAATACTCTCACCACACACAATACTCTCACCACACACAATACTCTCCCCCACACACACAATACTCTCCCCCACACACAATACTCTCCCCGCGCACACACAATACTCTCCCCACACACAATACTCTCCCCCACACACACACAATACTCTCCCCACACACAATACTCTCCCCGCGCACACACAATACTCCCCCCACACACACAATACTCTCCCCACGCACACAATACTCTCCCCACACACAATACTTTCCCCCCGCACACAATACTCTCCCCACACACACAATACTCCCCCCGCACACACAATACTCTCCCCACACACAATACTCTCCTCACACACACAATACTCTCCCCACTCACACAATACTCTCCCCACACACAATACTCTCCCCACACACAATACTCTCCCCGCACACACAATACTCTCCTCACACACACAATACTCTCCCCACACACACAATACTCTCCCCGCACACACAATACTCTCCCCACACACAATACTCTCCCCACACACAATACTCTCCCCACACACACAATACTCTCCCCACACACACAATACTCTCCCCACACACAATACTCTCCCCCACACACACAATACTCTCCCCCACACACACAATACTCTCCCCACACACACAATACTCTCCCCACACACACAATACTCTCGCCACACACACAATACTCTCCCCACACACAATACTCTCCCAACACACACACTATTCTCCCCACACACACAATACTCTCCACACACACAATACTCTCCCCCCACACACAATACTCTCCCCCCACACACAATACTCTCCACGCGCACACAATACCCGTCCGGCACACACAATACTTTCCCCCCACACACAATACTCTCCCCGCGCACACAATACCCGTCCCGCACACACAATACTCTCCCCGCACACAATACTCTCCCGACACACACAATACTCTCCCCCCACACACAATACTCTCACCACACACAATACTCTCCCCCACACACACAATACTCTCCCCCACACACAATACTCTCCCCGCGCACACACAATACTCTCCCCACACACAATACTCTCCCCCACACACACAATACTCTCCCCCCACACACAATACTCTCCCCGCGCACACAATACTCTCCCCCCCACACACAATACTCTCCCCACACACACAATACTCTCCCCACACACACAATACTCTCCCCACACACAATACTCTCCCCACACACAATACTCTCCCCACACACACAATATTCTCCCCACACACACAATACTCTCCACACACACAATACTCTCCACACACACAATACTCTCCCCACACACAATACTCTCCCCACACACACAATACTCTCCCCGCACACAATACTCTCACCGCACACAAGACTCTCCCCCCCCACACAATACTCTCCCCGCGCACACAATACTCTCACCCCCACACACAATACTCTCCCCACACACACAATACTCTCCCCCCACACACAATACTCTCCCCGCGCACACAATACTCTCCCCCCACACACAATACTCTCCCCACACACAATACTCTCCCCACACACAATACTCTCCCCACACACAATACTCTCCCCACACACACAATACTGTCCCCACACACACAATACTCTCCCCACACACAATACTCTCCCCACACACAATACTCTCCCCACACACACAATACTCTCCCCACACACACAATACTCTCCCCCCCACACACAATACTCTCCCCGCGCACGCAATACTCTCCCCCCACACACAATACTCTCCCCGCGCACACAATACTCTCCCTCCCACACACAATACTCTCCCCACACACAATACTCTCCCCACACACACAATATTCTCCCCACACACACAATACTCTCCACACACACAATACTCTCCCCACACACACAATACTCTCCCCCCACACACAATACTCTCCCCCCACACACAATACTCTCCCCCCACACACAATACCCGTCCGGCACACACAATACTCTCCCCGCACACAATACTCTCCCGACACACACAATACTCTCACCACACACAATACTCTCCCCGCGCACACACAATACTCCCCCCACACACACAATACTCTCCCCACGCACACAATACTCTCCCCACACACAATACTTTCCCCCCACACACAATACTCTCCCCGCGCACACAATACTCTCCCCACACACACAATACTCCCCCCGCACACACAATACTCTCCCCACACACAATACTCTCCTCACACACACAATACTCTCCCCACACACACAATACTCTCCCCACACACAATACTCTCCCCACACACAATACTCTCCCCGCACACACAATACTCTCCTCACACACACAATACTCTCCCCACACACACAATACTCTCCCCGCACACAAAATACTCTCCCCACACACAATACTCTCCCCACACACAATACTCTCCCCACACACACAATACTCTCCCCACACACAATACTCTCCCCAAACACAATACTCTCCCCCACACACACAATACTCTCCCCCACACACACAATACTCTCCCCACACACACAATACTCTCCCCACACACACAATACTCTCGCCACACACACAATACTCTCCCCACACACAATACTCTCCCAACACACACACTATTCTCCCCACACACACAATACTCTCCACACACACAATACTCTCCCCACACACACAATACTCTCCCCCACACACAATACTCTCCCCCCACACACAATACTCTCCCCGCGCACACAATACCCGTCCGGCACACACAATACTTTCCCCCCACACACAATACTCTCCCCGCGCACACAATACCCGTCCCGCACACACAATACTCTCCCCGCACACAATACTCTCCCGACACACACAATACTCTACCCCCACACACAATACTCTCCCCCACACACACAATACTCTCCCCCACACACACAATACTCTCCCCCACACACAATACTCTCCCCGCGCACACACAATACTCTCCCCACACACAATACTCTCCCCCACACACACACAATACTCTCCCCACACACAATACTCTCCCCCACACACACACAATACTCTTCCCACACACACATAACTCTCCCCGCGCACACACAATACTCCCCCACACACACAATACTCCCCCCACACACACAATACACTCCCCACACACACAATACACTCCCCACACACACAATACTCTCCCCACGCACACAATACTCTCCCCACACACAATACTTTCCCCCCACACACAATACTCTCCCCGCGCACACAATACTCTCCCCGCACACACAATACTTCCCCCGCACACACAATACTCTCCCCACACACAATACTCTCCTCACACACACAATACTCTCCCCACACACACAATACTCTCCCCACACTCAATACTCTCCCCACACACACAATACTCTCCCCACACACACAATACTCTCCCCACACACAATACTCTCCCCCACACACACAATACTCTCCCCACACACACAATACTCTCCCCACACACACAATACTCTCGCCACACACACAATACACTCCCCACACACAATAATCTCCCCCACACGCAATACTCTCCCCGCGCGCGCAATACTCTCCCCACACACACAATACTCTCCCCACACAATACTCTCCCCCGCACACGCAATACTCTCCCACACACACAATACTCTCGCCACACACAGAATACTCTCCCCCACACACAATACTCTCCCCAAACACACCATACTCTCGCCACACACAAAATACTCTCCCCCACACACAATACTTTCCCCACACACATAATACTCTGCCACCACACACACAATACTCTCCCCCCACACGCTATACTCTCCCCGCACACGCAATACTCTCCCCACGCACACAATACTCTCCCCGCGCACACAATACTCTCCCCACACACACAATACTCTCCCCACACACAATACTCTCCCCCACACACACAATACTCTCCCCACACACACAATACTCTCCCCACACACACAATACTCTCGCCACACACACAATACACTCCCCCACACGCAATACTCTCCCCGCGCACGCAATACTCTCCCCACACACACAATACTCTCCCCACACAATACTCTCCCCCGCACACGCAATACTCTCCCACACACACAATACTCTCGCCACACACAGAATACTCTCCCCCACACACAATACTCTCCCCAAACACACCATACTCTCGCCACACACAAAATACTCTCCCCCACACACAATACTTTCCCCACACACATAATACTCTGCCCCCACACACACAATACTCTCCCCCCACACGCTATACTCTCCCCGCACACGCAATACTCTCCCCACGCACACAATACTCTCCCCGCGCACACAATACTCTCACCACGCACCCAATACTCTCACTGCACACGCTATACTCTCCCCCCACACACAATACTCTCGCCACACACACAATACTCTCCCCGCACACACAATACTCTCCCCACACACACAATACTCTCCCCCCACACACAATACTCTCCCCCCACACACAATACTCTCGCCACACACACAATACTCTCCCTGCACACACAATACTCTCCCCGCACACACAATACTCTCCCCCCACACACAATACTCTTCCCACACACAATACTCTCCCCCACACACAATACTCTTCCCACAAACACAATATTCTCCCCACACACACAATACGCTCCACACACAATACTCTCCCCACACACAATACTCTCCCCACACACAATACTCTCCCCACACACACAATACTCTCCCCACACACAATACTCTCACCACACACAAGACTCTCACCGCACACAAGACTCTCCCCCCCCACACAATACTCTCCCCGCGCACACAATACTCTCACCCCCACACACAATACTCTCCCCCCACACCCAATACTCTCCCCGCGCACACAATACTCTCCCCCCCACACACAATACTCTCCCCACACACAATACTCTCCCCACACACAATACTCTCCCCACACACAATACTCTCCCCACACACAATACTCTCCCCACACACACAATACTGTCCCCACACACACAATACTGTCCCCACACACACAATACTCTCCCCACACACAATACTCTCCCCACACACAATACTCTCCCCACACACACAATACTCTCCCCACACACACAATACTCTCCCCCCACACACAATACTCTCCCCGCGCACGCAATACTCTCCCCCACACACACAATACTCTTCCCACACACACAATACTCTCCCCACACACACAATACTCTCCCCACACACAATACTCTCCCCCCACACACAATACTCTCCCCACACACACAATACTCTCCCCCCACACACAATACTCTCCCCGCGCACACAATACTCTCCCCCCCCCCACACACAATACTCTCCCCACACACACAATACTCTCCCCACACACACAATATTCTCCCCACACACACAATACTCTCCACACACACAATACTCTCCCCACACACACAATACTCTCCCCCCACACACAATACTCTCCCCCCACACACAATACTCTCCCCCCACACACAATACCCGTCCGGCACACACAATACTTTCCCCCCACACACAATACTCTCCCCGCGCACACAATACCCGTCCCGCACACACAATACTCTCCCCGCACACAATACTCTCCCGACACACACAATACTCTCCCCCCACACACAATACTCTCACCACACACAATACTCTCACCACACACAATACTCTCCCCCACACACACAATACTCTCCCCCACACACACAATACTCTCCCCGCGCACACACAATACTCTCCCCACACACAATACTCTCCCCCACACACACACAATACTCTCCCCACACACAATACTCTCCCCCACACACACACAATACTCTTCCCACACACAATACTCTCCCCGCGCACACACAATTCTCCCCCCACACACACAATACTCTCCCCACGCACACAATACTCTGCCCACACACAATACTTTCCCCCCACACACAATACTCTCGCCACACACACAATACTCTCGCCACACACACAATACTCTCCCCGCACACACAATACTCTCCCCACACACACAATACTCTCCCCTCACACACAATACTCTCGCCACACACACAATACTCTCCCCGCACACACAATACTCTCCCCGCACACACAATACTCTCCCCGCACACACAATACTCTCCCCCCACACACAATACTCTTCCCACACACACAATACTCTTCCCACACACACAATACTCTCCCCCACACACAATACTCTTCCCACACACTCAATACTCTCCCCACACACAATACCCTCCCCACACACACAATATTCTCCCCACACACACAATACTCTCCACACACACAATACTCTCCCCACACACAATACTCTCCCCACACACACAATACTCTCCCCACACACAATACTCTCACCGCACACAAGAGTCTCCCCCCCCACACAATAGTCTCCCCGCGCACACAATACTCTCACCCCCACACACAATACTCTCCCCACACACACAATACTCTCCCCCCACACACAATACTCTCCCCGCGCACACAATACTCTCCCCCCCACACACAATACTCTCCCCACACACACAATACTCTCCCCACACACACAATACTCTCCCCACACACACAATACTCTCCCCACACACAATACTCTCCCCACACACACAATATTCTCCCCACACACACAATACTCTCCACACACACAATACTCTCCCCACACACAATACTCTCCCCACACACACAATACTCTCCCCGCACACAATACTCTCACCGCACACAAGACTCTCCCCCCCCACACAATACTCTCCCCGCGCACACAATACTCTCACCCCCACACACAATACTCTCCTCACACACACAATACTCTCCCCCCACACACAATACTCTCCCCGCGCACACAATACTCTCCCCCCACACACAATACTCTCCCCACACACACAATACTCTCCCCACACACAATACTCTCCCCACACACAATACTCTCCCCACACACAATACTCTCCCCACACACACAATACTGTCCCCACACACACAATACTCTCCCCACACACAATACTCTCCCCACACACAATACTCTCCCCACACACACAATACTCTCCCCCCACACACAATACTCTCCCCGCGCACGCAATACTCTCCCCCCACACACAATACTCTCCCCGCGCACACAATACTCTCCCCCCCCACACACAATACTCTCCCCACACACACAATACTCTCCCCACACACACAATACTCTCCCCACACACAATACTCTCCCCACACACACAATATTCTCCCCACACACACAATACTCTCCACACACACAATACTCTCCCCACATACACAATACTCTCCCCCCACACACAATACTCTCCCCCCACACACAATACTCTCCCCCCACACACAATACCCGTCCGGCACACACAATACTTTCCCCCCACACACAATACTCTCCCCGCGCACACAATACCCGTCCCGCACACACAATACTCTCCCCGCACACAATACTCTCCCGACACACACAATACTCTCACCACACACAATACTCTCACCACACACAATACTCTCACCACACACAATACTCTCCCCCCCACACACAATACTCTCCCCCACACACAATACTCTCCCCGCGCACACACAATACTCTCCCCACACACAATACTCTCCCCCACACACACACAATACTCTCCCCACACACAATACTCTCCCCCACACACACACAATACTCTTCCCACACACAATACTCTCCCCGCACACACAATACTCCCCCACACACACAATACTCTCCCCACGCACACAATACTCTCCCCACACACAATACTTTCCCCCCACACACAATACTCTCCCCGCGCACACAATACTCTCCCCGCGCACAGAATACTCTCCCCACACACACAATACTCCCCCCGCACACACAATACTCTCCCCACACACAATACTCTCCTCACACACACAATACTCTCCCCACACACAATACTCTCCCCACACACAATACTCTCCCCACACACACAATACTCTCCACACACACAATACTCTCCCCGCACACACAATACTCTCCTCACACACACAATACTCTCCTCACACACACAATACTCTCCCCACACACACAATACTCTCCCCGCACACACAATACTCTCCCCACACACAATACTCTCCCCACACATAATAATCTCCCCACACACACAATACTCTCCCCACACACCCAATACTCTCCCCACACACAATACTCTCCCCAAACACAATACTCTCCCCCCCACACACAATACTCTCCCCCACACACACAATACTCTCCCCACACACACAATACTCTCCCCACACACACAATACTCTCGCCACACACACAATACTCTCCCCACACACAATACTCTCCCAACACACACACTATTCTCCCCACACACACAATACTCTCCACACACACAATACTCTCCCCACACACACAATACTCTCCCCCCACACACAATACTCTTCCCACACACAATACTCTCCCCGCGCACACACAATACTCCCCCACACACACAATACTCTCCCCACGCACACAATACTCTCCCCACACACAATACTTTCCCCCCACACACAATACTCTCCCCGCGCACACAATACTCTCCCCGCGCACACAATACTCTCCCCACACACACAATACTCCCCCCGCACACACAATACTCTCCCCACACACAATACTCTCCTCACACACACAATACTCTCCCCACACACACAATACTGTCCCCACACACAATACTCTCCCCACACACAATACTCTCCCCACACACACAATATTCTCCCCACACACACAATACTCTCCACACACACAATACTCTCCCCGCACACACAATACTCTCCTCACACACACAATACTCTCCTCACACACACAATACTCTCCCCACACACACAATACTCTCCCCGCACACACAATACTCTCCCCACACACAATACTCTCCCCACACACAATACTCTCCCCACACACAATACTCTCCCCACACACACAATACTCTCCCCACACACACAATACTCTCCACACACACAATACTCTCCCCACATACACAATACTCTCCCCCCACACACAATACTCTCCCCCCACACACAATACTCTCCCCCCACACACAATACCCGTCCGGCACACACAATACTTTCCCCCCACACACAATACTCTCCCCGCGCACACAATACCCGTCCCGCACACACAATACTCTCCCCGCACACAATACTCTCCCGACACACACAATACTCTCACCACACACAATACTCTCACCACACACAATACTCTCACCACACACAATACTCTCCCCCCCACACACAATACTCTCCCCCACACACAATACTCTCCCCGCGCACACACAATACTCTCCCCACACACAATACTCTCCCCCACACACACACAATACTCTCCCCACACACAATACTCTCCCCCACACACACACAATACTCTTCCCACACACAATACTCTCCCCGCACACACAATACTCCCCCACACACACAATACTCTCCCCACGCACACAATACTCTCCCCACACACAATACTTTCCCCCCACACACAATACTCTCCCCGCGCACACAATACTCTCCCCGCGCACACAATACTCTCCCCACACACACAATACTCTCCCCACACACAATACTCTCCTCACACACACAATACTCTCCCCACACACAATACTCTCCCCACACACAATACTCTCCCCACACACACAATACTCTCCACACACACAATACTCTCCCCGCACACACAATACTCTCCTCACACACACAATACTCTCCTCACACACACAATACTCTCCCCACACACACAATACTCTCCCCGCACACACAATACTCTCCCCACACACAATACTCTCCCCACACATAATAATCTCCCCACACACACAATACTCTCCCCACACACCCAATACTCTCCCCACACACAATACTCTCCCCAAACACAATACTCTCCCCCCCACACACAATACTCTCCCCCACACACACAATACTCTCCCCACACACACAATACTCTCCCCACACACACAATACTCTCGCCACACACACAATACTCTCCCCACACACAATACTCTCCCAACACACACACTATTCTCCCCACACACACAATACTCTCCACACACACAATACTCTCCCCACACACACAATACTCTCCCCCCACACACAATACTCTTCCCACACACAATACTCTCCCCGCGCACACACAATACTCCCCCACACACACAATACTCTCCCCACGCACACAATACTCTCCCCACACACAATACTTTCCCCCCACACACAATACTCTCCCCGCGCACACAATACTCTCCCCGCGCACACAATACTCTCCCCACACACACAATACTCCCCCCGCACACACAATACTCTCCCCACACACAATACTCTCCTCACACACACAATACTCTCCCCACACACACAATACTGTCCCCACACACAATACTCTCCCCACACACAATACTCTCCCCACACACACAATATTCTCCCCACACACACAATACTCTCCACACACACAATACTCTCCCCGCACACACAATACTCTCCTCACACACACAATACTCTCCTCACACACACAATACTCTCCCCACACACACAATACTCTCCCCGCACACACAATACTCTCCCCACACACAATACTCTCCCCACACACAATACTCTCCCCACACACAATACTCTCCCCACACACACAATACTCTCCCCACACACACAATACTCTCCCCACACACAATACTCTCCCCAAACACAATACTCTCCCCCACACACACAATACTCTCCCCCACACACACAATACTCTCCCCACACACACAATACTCTCCCCACACACACAATACTCTCGCCACACACACAATACTCTCCCCACACACAATACTCTCCCCCACACACAATACTCTCCCCACACACACAATACTCTCGCCACACACAAAATACTCTCCCCCACACACAATACTCTCCCCCCACACACAATACTCTCGCCACACACACAATACTCTCCCACACACACAATCCTCTCCCCGCACACACAATACTCTCCCCGCACACACAATACTCTCCCCGCACACACAATACTCTCCCCCCACACACAATACTCTTCCCACACACACAATACTCACCCCACCCCCCACAATACTCTCCCCGCACTCACAATACTCTCCCCACACACACAATACTCTCCCCGCGCACACAATACTCTCACCACACACCCAACACTCTCACCACACACGCAATACTCTCGCCACACACACAATACTCTCCCCACACACAATAATCTCCCCCACACGCAATACTCTCCCCGCGCACACAATACTCTCCCCACACACACAATACTCTCCCCACACAATACTCTCCCCCGCACACGCAATACTCTCCCCCACACACAATACTCTCGCCACACACACAATACTCTCCCCCACACACAATACTCTCCCCCACACACAATACTCTCCCCACACACACAATACTCTCCCCAAACACAATACTCTCCCCCACACACACAATACTCTCCCCCACACACACAATACTCTCCCCACACACACAATACTCTCCCCACACACACAATACTCTCGCCACACACACAATACTCTCCCCACACACAATACTCTCCCCCACACACAATACTCTCCCCACACACACAATACTCTCGCCACACACAAAATACTCTCCCCCACACACAATACTCTCCCCCCACACACAATACTCTCGCCACACACACAATACTCTCCCACACACACAATCCTCTCCCCGCACACACAATACTCTCCCCGCACACACAATACTCTCCCCGCACACACAATACTCTCCCCCCACACACAATACTCTTCCCACACACACAATACTCACCCCACCCCCCACAATACTCTCCCCGCACTCACAATACTCTCCCCACACACACAATACTCTCCCCGCGCACACAATACTCTCACCACACACCCAACACTCTCACCACACACGCAATACTCTCGCCACACACACAATACTCTCCCCACACACAATAATCTCCCCCACACGCAATACTCTCCCCGCGCACACAATACTCTCCCCACACACACAATACTCTCCCCACACAATACTCTCCCCCGCACACGCAATACTCTCCCCCACACACAATACTCTCGCCACACACACAATACTCTCCCCCACACACAATACTCTCCCCCACACACAATACTCTCCCCACACACACAATACTCTCCCCACACACAATACTCTCGCCACACACAAAATACTCTCCCCCACACACAATACTCTCCCCACACACACAATACTCTGCCCCCACACACACAATACTCTCCCCACCCACAAAATACTCTCCCCACACACACAATACTCTCCCCACACACGCAATACTCTCCCCACACACGCAATACTCTCCCCACACACGCTATACTCTCCCCGCACACGCAATACTCTCCCCGCGCACACAATACTCTCCCCCCACACACAATACTCTCGCCACACACACAATACTCTCGCCACACACACAATACTCTCGCCACACACACAATACTCTCCCCGCACAATACTCTCCCCCCACACACAATACTCTCCCCACACACACAATACTCTCACCGCGCACACAATACTCTCACCACACACACATAATACTCCCCACACACACACTACTCTCCCCGCACACACAATACTCTCCACGCACACACTACCCTCCGCACACACACAATACTCTCCCCACACACACAATACTCTCCCCCCACACACAATACTCTCCCCACACACACAATACTCTCCCCGCACACACAATACTCTCCCCACACACACAATACTCACCCCCCCACCCACACTACTCTCCCCACACACAATACTCTCCCCACACACAATACTCTCACCGCACACACAATACTCTCCCCACACACACAATACTCTCCCCGCACTCACAATACTCTCACCACACACACAATACTCACCCCCCACCCACACTACTCTCCCCACACACAATACTCTCCCCACACACAATACTCTCCCCGCACACACAATACTCTCCCCACACACAATACTCTCCCCCCCACACACAATTCTCTCTCCCCACACACAATTCTCTCCCCCCACACACAATACTCTCCCCACACACACAATATTCTCCCCACACACACAATACTCTCCACACACACAATACTCTCCCCACACACAATACTCTCCCCACGCACACAATACTCTCCCCACACACAATACTCTCCCACACACACACAATACTTCCCCCCCACACACAATACTCTCCCCGCGCACGCATTACTCTCCCCCACATACACAATATTCATCCCACACACACAATACTCTCCCCACACACACAATACTCTCCCCACACACACAATACTCTCCCCACACACACAATACTCTCCCCACACACAATACTCTCCCCACACACACAATATTCTCCCCACACACACAATACTCTCCACACACACAATACTCTCCCCACACACACAATACTCTCCCCCCACACACAATACTCTCCCCCCACACACAATACCCGTCCGGCACACACAATACTTTCCCCCCACACACAATACTCTCCCCCCACACACAATACTCTCCCCGCGCACACAATACCCGTCCTGCACACACAATACTCTCCCCGCACACAATACTCTCCTGACACACACAATACTCTCCCCCCACACACAATACTCTCACCACACACAATACTCTCCCCACACACACAATACTCTCCCCCACACACAATACTCTCCCCGCGCACACACAATACTCTCCCCACACACAATACTCTCCCCCACACACACACAATACTCTCCCCACACACAATACTCTCCCCCACACACACAACACTCTTTCCACACACACAATACTCTCCCCGCGCACACACAATACTCCCCCCACACACACAATACTCCCCCCACACACACAATACACTCCCCACACACAATACTCTCCCCACGCACACAATACTCTCCCCACACACAATACTTTTCCCCCACACACAATACTCTCCCCGCGCACACAATACTCTCCCCGCGCACACAATACTCCCCCCGCACACAATACTCTCCCCACACACACAATACTCTCCCCACACACACAATACTCTCCCCACACAATACTCTCCCCGCACACACAATACTCTCCTCACACACACAATACTCTCCCCACACACACAATACTCTCCCCACACACACAATACTCTCCCCACACACACAATACTCTCCCCACACACACACTACTCTCCCCACACACACAATACTCTCCCCACACACAATACTCTCCCCCACACACACAATACTCTCCCCACACACACAATACTCTCCCCACACACACAATACTCTCCCCACACAATACTCTCCCCCGCACACGCAATACTCTCCCACACACACGCAATACTCTCCCACACACACAATACTCTCGCCACACACAACATACTCTCCCCCACACACAATACTCTCCCCACACACACAATACTCTCCCCACACAAAATACTCTCGCCACACACAAAATACTCTCCCCCACACACAATAATCTCCCCACCCACAAAATACTCTCCCCACACACGCAATACTCTCCCCACACACACAATACTCTTCCCGCGCACACACTACTCTCACCACGCACCCAATACTCTCACTGCACACGCTATACTCTCCCCCCATGCACAATACTCTTGCCACACACACAATACTCTCCCCCCACACACAATACTCTCGCCACACACACAATACTCTCCCCGCACACACAGTACTCACCCCCCCACCCACAATACTGTCCCCGCACTCTCAATACTCTCCCCGCACTCTCAATACTCTCCCCACACACAATACTCTCCCCACACACACAATACTCTCCCCCCACACACAATACTCTCCCCCACACACAATACTCTCCCCGCGCACACAATACCCGTCCGGCACACACAATACTTTCCCCCCACACACAATACTCTCCCCACACACACAATACTCTCCCCGCGCACACACAATACTCTCCCCACACACAATACTCTCCCCCACACACACAATACTCTCCCCACACACACAATACTCTCCCCGCGCACACAATAGTCTCACCACGCACACAATACTTTCCCCACACACACAATACTCTCCCCACGCACACAATACTCCCCACACACACAATACTCTCCCCACACACACAATACTCTCCCCACACACACAATACTCTCCCCACACACAATACTCTCCCCACACACACAATACTCTCCCCACACACACAATACTCTCCCCACACACACAATACTCTCCCCACACACACAATACTCTCCCCCACACACACAATACTCTCCCCCACACACAATACTCTCCCCGCGCACACACAATACTCTCCCCACACACAATACTCTCCCCGCGCACACAATACCCGTCCCGCACACACAATACTCTCCCCGCACACAATACTCTCCCGACACACACAATACTCTCCCCCCACACACAATACTCTCACCACACACAATACTCTCACCACACACAATACTCTCCCCCACACACACAATACTCTCCCCCACACACACAATACTCTCCCCGCGCACACACAATACTCTCCCCACACACAATACTCTCCCCCACACACACACAATACTCTCCCCACACACAATACTCTCCCCCACACACACACAATACTCTTCCCACACACAATACTCTCCCCGCGCACACACAATTCTCCCCCCACACACACAATACTCTCCCCACGCACACAATACTCTGCCCACACACAATACTTTCCCCCCACACACAATACTCTCGCCACACACACAATACTCTCGCCACACACACAATACTCTCCCCGCACACACAATACTCTCCCCACACACACAATACTCTCCCCTCACACACAATACTCTCGCCACACACACAATACTCTCCCCGCACACACAATACTCTCCCCGCACACACAATACTCTCCCCGCACACACAATACTCTCCCCCCACACACAATACTCTTCCCACACACACAATACTCTTCCCACACACACAATACTCTCCCCCACACACAATACTCTCCCCACACACTCAATACTCTCCCCACACACAATACTCTCCCCACACACACAATATTCTCCCCACACACACAATACTCTCCACACACACAATACTCTCCCCACACACAATACTCTCCCCACACACACAATACTCTCCCCGCACACAATACTCTCACCGCACACAAGAGTCTCCCCCCCCACACAATACTCTCCCCGCGCACACAATACTCTCACCCCCACACACAATACTCTCCCCACACACACAATACTCTCCCCACACACACAATACTCTCCCCGCGCACACAATACTCTCCCCCCCCACACACAATACTCTCCCCACACACACAATACTCTCCCCACACACACAATACTCTCCCCACACACACAATACTCTCCCCACACACAATACTCTCCCCACACACACAATATTCTCCCCACACACACAATACTCTCCACACACACAATACTCTCCCCACACACAATACTCTCCCCACACACACAATACTCTCCCCGCACACAATACTCTCACCGCACACAAGACTCTCCCCCCCCACACAATACTCTCCCCGCGCACACAATACTCTCACCCCCACACACAATACTCTCCCCCCACACACAATACTCTCCCCGCGCACACAATACTCTCCCCCCACACACAATACTCTCCCCACACACACAATACTCTCCCCACACACAATACTCTCCCCACACACAATACTCTCCCCACACACAATACTCTCCCCACACACACAATACTGTCCCCACACACACAATACTCTCCCCACACACAATACTCTCCCCACACACAATACTCTCCCCACACACACAATACTCTCCCCCCACACACAATACTCTCCCCGCGCACGCAATACTCTCCCCCCACACACAATACTCTCCCCGCGCACACAATACTCTCCCCCCCCACACACAATACTCTCCCCACACACACAATACTCTCCCCACACACACAATACTCTCCCCACACACAATACTCTCCCCACACACACAATATTCTCCCCACACACACAATACTCTCCACACACACAATACTCTCCCCACATACACAATACTCTCCCCCCACACACAATACTCTCCCCCCACACACAATACTCTCCCCCCACACACAATACCCGTCCGGCACACACAATACTTTCCCCCCACACACAATACTCTCCCCGCGCACACAATACCCGTCCCGCACACACAATACTCTCCCCGCACACAATACTCTCCCGACACACACAATACTCTCACCACACACAATACTCTCACCACACACAATACTCTCACCACACACAATACTCTCCCCCCCACACACAATACTCTCCCCCACACACAATACTCTCCCCGCGCACACACAATACTCTCCCCACACACAATACTCTCCCCCACACACACACAATACTCTCCCCACACACAATACTCTCCCCCACACACACACAATACTCTTCCCACACACAATACTCTCCCCGCGCACACACAATACTCCCCCACACACACAATACTCTCCCCACGCACACAATACTCTCCCCACACACAATACTTTCCCCCCACACACAATACTCTCCCCGCGCACACAATACTCTCCCCGCGCACACAATACTCTCCCCACACACACAATACTCCCCCCGCACACACAATACTCTCCCCACACACAATACTCTCCTCACACACACAATACTCTCCCCACACACAATACTCTCCCCACACACAATACTCTCCCCACACACACAATATTCTCCCCACACACACAATACTCTCCACACACCCAATACTCTCCCCGCACACACAATACTCTCCTCACACACACAATACTCTCCTCACACACACAATACTCTCCCCACACACACAATACTCTCCCCGCACACACAATACTCTCCCCACACACAATACTCTCCCCACACACAATACTCTCCCCACACACAATACTCTCCCCACACACACAATACTCTCCCCACACACAATACTCTCCCCAAACACAATACTCTCCCCCCCACACACAATACTCTCCCCCACACACACAATACTCTCCCCACACACACAATACTCTCCCCACACACACAATACTCTCGCCACACACACAATACTCTCCCCACACACAATACTCTCCCAACACACACACTATTCTCCCCACACACACAATACTCTCCACACACACAATACTCTCCCCACACACACAATACTCTCCCCCCACACACAATACTCTTCCCACACACAATACTCTCCCCGCGCACACACAATACTCCCCCACACACACAATACTCTCCCCACGCACACAATACTCTCCCCACACACAATACTTTCCCCCCACACACAATACTCTCCCCGCGCACACAATACTCTCCCCGCGCACACAATACTCTCCCCACACACACAATACTCCCCCCGCACACACAATACTCTCCCCACACACAATACTCTCCTCACACACACAATACTCTCCCCACACACACAATACTGTCCCCACACACAATACTCTCCCCACACACAATACTCTCCCCACACACACAATATTCTCCCCACACACACAATACTCTCCACACACACAATACTCTCCCCGCACACACAATACTCTCCTCACACACACAATACTCTCCTCACACACACAATACTCTCCCCACACACACAATACTCTCCCCGCACACACAATACTCTCCCCACACACAATACTCTCCCCACACACAATACTCTCCCCACACACAATACTCTCCCCACACACACAATACTCTCCCCACACACACAATACTCTCCCCACACACAATACTCTCCCCAAACACAATACTCTCCCCCACACACACAATACTCTCCCCACACACACAATACTCTCCCCACACACACAATACTCTCGCCACACACACAATACTCTCCCCACACACAATACTCTCCCCCACACACAATACTCTCCCCACACACACAATACTCTCGCCACACACAAAATACTCTCCCCCACACACAATACTCTCCCCCCACACACAATACTCTCGCCACACACACAATACTCTCCCACACACACAATCCTCTCCCCGCACACACAATACTCTCCCCGCACACACAATACTCTCCCCGCACACACAATACTCTCCCCCCACACACAATACTCTTCCCACACACACAATACTCACCCCACCCCCCACAATACTCTCCCCGCACTCACAATACTCTCCCCACACACACAATACTCTCCCCGCGCACACAATACTCTCACCACACACCCAACACTCTCACCACACACGCAAGACTCTCGCCACACACACAATACTCTCCCCACACACAATAATCTCCCCCACACGCAATACTCTCCCCGCGCACACAATACTCTCCCCACACACACAATACTCTCCCCACACAATACTCTCCCCCGCACACGCAATACTCTCCCCCGCACACGCAATACTCTCCCCCACACACAATACTCTCGCCACACACACAATACTCTCCCCCACACACAATACTCTCCCCCACACACAATACTCTCCCCACACACACAATACTCTCCCCACACACAATACTCTCGCCACACACAAAATACTCTCCCCCACACACAATACTCTCCCCACACACACAATACTCTGCCCCCACACACACAATACTCTCCCCACCCACAAAATACTCTCCCCACACACGCAATACTCTCCCCACACACGCAATACTCTCCCCACACACGCTATACTCTCCCCGCACACGCAATACTCTCCCCACGCACACAATACTCTCCCCCCACACCCAATACTCTCGCCACACACACAATACTCTCGCCACACACAATACTCTCCCCGCACAATACTCTCCCCCCACACACAATACTCTCCCCACACACACAATACTCTCACCGCGCACACAATACTCTCACCACACACACATAATACTCCCCACACACACACTACTCTCCCCGCACACACAATACTCTCCACGCACACACTACCCTCCGCACACACACAATACTCTCCCCACACACACAATACTCTCCCCCCACACACAATACTCTCCCCACACACACAATACTCTCCCCGCACACACAATACTCTCCCCACACACACAATACTCACCCCCCCACCCACACTACTCTCCCCACACACAATACTCTCCCCACACACAATACTCTCACCGCACACACAATACTCTCCCCACACACACAATACTCTCCCCGCACTCACAATACTCTCACCACACACACAATACTCACCCCCCACCCACACTACTCTCCCCACACACAATACTCTCCCCACACACAATACTCTCCCCGCACACACAATACTCTCCCCACACACAATACTCTCCCCCCCACACACAATTCTCTCTCCCCACACACAATTCTCTCCCCCCACACACACAATATTCTCCCCACACACACAATACTCTCCACACACACAATACTCTCCCCACACACAATACTCTCCCCACGCACACAATACTCTCCCCACACACAATACTCTCCCACACACACACAATACTTCCCCCCCACACACAATACTCTCCCCGCGCACGCATTACTCTCCCCCACATACACAATATTCATCCCACACACACAATACTCTCCCCACACACACAATACTCTCCCCACACACACAATACTCTCCCCACACACACAATACTCTCCCCACACACACAATACTCTCCCCCCACACACAATACTCTCCCCACACACACAATACTCTCCCCCCGCACACAATACTCTCCCCGCGCACACAATACTCTCCCCCCCGCACACAATACTCTCCCCACACACACAATACTCTCCCCACACACAATACTCTCCCCACACACACAATATTCTCCCCACACACACAATACTCTCCACACACACAATACTCTCCCCACACACACAATACTCTCCCCCCACACACAATACTCTCCCCCCACACACAATACCCGTCCGGCACACACAATACTTTCCCCCCACACACAATACTCTCCCCCCACACACAATACTCTCCCCGCGCACACAATACCCGTCCTGCACACACAATACTCTCCCCGCACACAATACTCTCCTGACACACACAATACTCTCCCCCCACACACAATACTCTCACCACACACAATACTCTCCCCACACACACAATACTCTCCCCCACACACAATACTCTCCCCGCGCACACACAATACTCTCCCCACACACAATACTCTCCCCCACACACACACAATACTCTCCCCACACACAATACTCTCCCCCACACACACAACACTCTTTCCACACACACAATACTCTCCCCGCGCACACACAATACTCCCCCCACACACACAATACTCCCCCCACACACACAATACACTCCCCACACACAATACTCTCCCCACGCACACAATACTCTCCCCACACACAATACTTTTCCCCCACACACAATACTCTCCCCGCGCACACAATACTCTCCCCACACACACAATACTCCCCCCGCACACACAATACTCTCCCCACACACAATACTCTCCCCACACACACAATACTCTCCCCACACACACAATACTCTCCCCACACACACAATACTCTCCCCACACACAATACTCTCCCCCACACACACAATACTCTCCCCACACACACAATACTCTCCCCACACACACAATACTCTCCCCACACAATACTCTCCCCCGCACACGCAATACTCTCCCACACACACGCAATACTCTCCCACACACACAATACTCTCGCCACACACAACATACTCTCCCCCACACACAATACTCTCCCCACACACACAATACTCTCCCCACACAAAATACTCTCGCCACACACAAAATACTCTCCCCCACACACAATACTCTCCCCACACACAATAATCTCCCCACCCACAAAATACTCTCCCCACACACGCAATACTCTCCCCACACACACAATACTCTTCCCGCGCACACACTACTCTCACCACGCACCCAATACTCTCACTGCACACGCTATACTCTCCCCCCACGCACAATACTCTTGCCACACACACAATACTCTCCCCCCACACACAATACTCTCGCCACACACACAATACTCTCCCCGCACACACAGTACTCACCCCCCCACCCACAATACTGTCCCCGCACTCTCAATACTCTCCCCGCACTCTCAATACTCTCCCCACACACAATACTCTCCCCACACACACAATACTCTCCCCCCACACACAATACTCTCCCCCACACACAATACTCTCCCCGCGCACACAATACCCGTCCGGCACACACAATACTTTCCCCCCACACACAATACTCTCCCCACACACACAATACTCTCCCCGCGCACACACAATACTCTCCCCACACACAATACTCTCCCCCACACACACAATACTCTCCCCACACACACAATACTCTCCCCGCGCACACAATAGTCTCACCACGCACACAATACTTTCCCCACACACACAATACTCTCCCCACGCACACAATACTCCCCACACACACAATACTCTCCCCACACACACAATACTCTCCCCACACACAATACTCTCCCCACACACACAATACTCTCCCCACACACACAATACTCTCCCCACACACACAATACTCTCCCCACACACACAATACTCTCCCCCACACACACAATACTCTCCCCCACACACAATACTCTCCCCGCGCACACACAATACTCTCCCCACACACAATACTCTCCCCCACACACACAATACTCTTCCCACACACACAATACTCTCCCCACACACAATAGTCTCACCACGCACACAATACTTTCCCCACACACAATACTCTCCCCACACACACAATACTCCCCACACACACAATACTCTCCCCACACACACAATACTCTCCCCACACACAATACTCTCCCCACACACACAATACTCTCCCCACACACACAATACTCTCCCCACACACAATACTCTCCCCACACACACAATACTCTCCCCACACACACAATACTCTCCCCACACACAATACTCTCCCCACACACAATACTCTCCCCACACACACAATACTCTCCCCACACACACAATACTCTCCCCGCGCACACAATACTCTCCCCGCGCACACAATACTCTCACCACACACACAATACTTTCCCCACACACAATACTCTCCCCACACACACAATACTCTCACCGCGCACACAATACTCTCCCCACACACACAATACTCTCCCCACACACACAATACTCTCCCCACACACACACAATACTCTCCCCACACACACAATACTCTCCCCCCCACACACAATACTCTCCCCCACACACAATACTTTCCCCCCACACACAATACTCTCCCCACACACACAATACTCTCCCCACACACACAATACTCTCACCGTGCACACAATACTCTCACCACACACACACAATACTCTCCCCACACACACAATACTCTCCCCCCCACACACAATACTCTCCCCCACACACAATACTCTCCCCACACACACAATATTCTCCCTACACACACAATATTCTCCCCACACACACAATACTCTCCACACACACAATACTCTCCCCACACACAATACTCTCCCCACACACACAATACCCTCCCCCCACACACAATACTCTCCCCCCACACACAATACTCTCCCCCCACACACAATACTCTCCCCCCACACACAATACCCGTCCGGCACACACAATACTTTCCCCCCACACAATACTCTCTCCCCACACACAATACTCTCCCCGCGCACACAATACCCGTCCCGCACACACAATACTCTCCCCACATACAATACTCTCCCCCACACACACAATACTCTCCCCCACACACAATACTCTCCCCGCGCACACACAATACTCTCCCCACACACAATACTCTCCCCCACACACAGAATACTCTCCCCACACACAATACTCTCCCCCACACACACAATACTCTTCCCACACACACAATACTCTCCCCGCGCACACACAATACTCCCCCCACACACACAATACACTCCCCACACACACAATACACTCCCCACGCACACAATACTCTCCCCACACACAATACTTTCCCCCCACACACAATACTCTCCCCGCGCACACAATACTCTCCCCACACACACAATACTCTCCCCGCACACACAATACTCTCCCCGCACACACAATACTCTCCCCGCACACACAATACTCTCCCCACACACACAATACTCTCCCCACACACACAATACTCTCCCCACACACAATACTCTCCCCCACACATACAATACTCTCCCCACACACACAATACTCTCCCCACACACACAATACTCTCCCCACACACACAATACTCTCGCCACACACACAATACTCTCCCCACACACAATAATCTCCCCCACACGCAATACTCTCCCCGCGCACACAATACTCTCCCCACACACACAATACTCTCCCCACACAATACTCTCCCCCGCACACGTAATACTCTCCCACACACACAATACTCTCGCCACACACACAATACCCTCCCCCACACACAATACTCTCCCCACACACACAATACTCTCCCCACACACACAATACTCTCGCCACACACAAAATACTCTCCCCCACACACAATACTCTCCCCACACACACAATACTCTGCCCCCACACCCAATACTCTCCCCACACACGCAATACTCTCCCCACACACACAATACTCTCCCCACACACGAAATACTCTCCCCACACACGCAATACTCTCCCCACACACGCAATACTCTCCCCACACACGCAATACTCTCCCCACACACACAATACTCTCCCCACACACAATACTCTCCCCGCGCACACAATACTCTCCCCGCGTACACAATACTCTCCCCGCGCACACACAATACTCTCCCCGCGCGCACACAATACTCTCCCCGTGCGCACACAATACTCTCCCCGTGCGCACACAATACTCTCCCCACGCGCACACAATACTCTCCCCGCGCACACACAATACTCTCCCCGCGCGCACACAATACTCTCCCCGCGCACACAATACTCTCCCCGCGCACACAATACTCTCCCCGCGCACACACAATACTCTCACCACACCAGTTCCAGACAATGACCATCTCCTACAAAAGAGGATCTAACCATCGCCCCGTGACATTCAATGTCATTACCATCGCTGAAACCCCACAATCAACATCCTGGGGGTTACCATTGATCAGAAACTGAACTGGACCCAGCCACATCGATACTGTGGCTACCAGGGCAGGTCAAAGGCTCGAAATACTGCGGAGAGTAACTCAGCTCCTGACCCCACAAAGCCTCTCCACCATCGACAGGTGTTGGGATCTGTCCCGGAGGGGTGTACACATTCTGCAGCCCTTCACTGCACAGGTCACAGCAATAGTGTAAATGTTGATTTCACCCCCAACATGGCCAGTTATTTACCTTGGAGTCTGTTCGACCCAGAATAAAAGAACCGTTAGCCAGGCTTATTTACATAACTCAGAATGACTGATGCATAATGAAACGTAACGTCCTTTCTGAAGCAAGTTGCAAAACTAGTTAACATGCAATTTGTAAAGAAATTCAAACACACACAGATATACACACACACACACACACACACACAGATATACACACACACAGATATACACACACACAGATATACACACACACAGATATACACACACAGATATACACACACAGATATACACACACACACACACACTCAGATATACACAGATATACACACACAGATATACACACACAGATATACACATACACACACAGATATACACACACACACACTCAGATATACACAGATATACATACACAGATATACACACACACAGATATACACACACACAGATATACACACACACAGATATACACACACACAGATATACACACACACAGATATACACACACACACACACTCAGATATACACATACACAGATATACACATACACAGATATACACACACAGATATACACACACACAGATATACACATACACACACACACACACTCAGATATACACACACACACACACTCAGATATACACATACACAGATATACACACACACACACACACACACAGATATACACATACACAGATATACGCAGATACACACACAGATATACGCAGATACACGCACACACAGATATATACAAACAGATATACGCAGATACACACACACACAGATACACACACAGATATACACACACACAGATATACGCAGATACACACACACGCAGATATACACACAGATACATACAAACAGATATACACAGAGACACACACACACAGATATACACACACACAGATATACGCAGATACACGCACACACAGATACACACACACACAGATATACACACACACAGATATACGCAGATACACACACACGCAGATATACACACAGATACACACACAGATATACAGACAGAAACAGATATACACACACACAGTTATGCATACACACAGATATATACACACACACAGATATACACATATGCAGATATACACACAGATACAGACACACACAGGCATACACACACAGATATACACACACAGATACACACACCCACAGATGCAGACACAGAGATACACACACATATACACACAGATATGTACACACACAAATATACACATACACTGATATACACACACACTGTTGCAGACACACACATACACACACACAGATATGCACAGTCACAGAGATACACACACATACACTTACACTGATATACACACACACAGATACACATGCAGGTACACACACACACGCACAGATACACATACACAGATATACACACACCAAATATACACAGATACACACACGCTCAGATATACGCACAGACACACAGACACACACACACACAGACACACACACATAACACACCGATATACACACACAGATATACACACAGATATTCACACACACACATATACACACACTGATATATACACAAAACAAACAAAGAACAAAGAAATGTACAGCACAGGAACAGGCCCTTCGGCCCTCCAAGCCCGTGCCGACCATACTGCCCGACTAAACTACAATCTTCTACACTTCCTGGGTCCGTATCCTTCTATTCCCATCCTATTCATATATTTGTCAAGATGCCCCTTAAATGTCCCTATCGTCCCTGCCTCCACTACCTCCTCCGGTAGTGAGTTCCAGGCACCCACTACCCTCTGCGTAAAAAACTTGCCTCGTACATCTACTCTAAACTTTGCCCCTCTCACCTTAAACCTATGCCCCCTAGTAATTGACCCCTCTACCCTGGGGAAAAGCCTCTGACTATCCACTCTGTCTATGCCCCTCATAATTTTGTATACCTCTATCAGGTCGCCCCTCAACCTCCTTCGTTCCAGTGAGAACAAACCGAGTTTATTCAATCGCTCCTCATAGCTTATGCCCTCCATACCAGGCAACATTCTGGTAAATCTCTTCTGCACCCTCTCTAAAGCCTCCACATCCTTCTGGTAGTGTGGCGACCAGAATTGAACACTATACTCCAAGTGTGGCCTAACTAAGGTTCTATACAGCTGCAACATGACTTGCCAATTCTTATACTCAATGCCCCGGCCAATGAAGGCAAGCATGCCGTATGCCTTCTTGACTACCTTCTCCACCTGTGTAGCCCCTTTCAGTGATCTGTGGACCTGTACTCCTAGATCTCTTTGACTTTCAATACTCTTGAGGGTTCTACCATTCACTGTATATTCCCTACCTGCATTAGCCCTTCCAAAATGCATTACCTCACATTTGTCCAGGTTAAACTCCATCTGCCATCTCTCCGCCCAAGTCTCCAGACAATCTAAATCCTGCTGTATCCTCAGACAGTCCTCATCGCTATCCGCAATTCCACCAACCTTTGTGTCGTCTGCAAACTTACTAATCAGACCAGTTACATTTTCCTCCAAATCATTTATATATACTACAAAGAGCAAAGGTCCCAGCACTGATCCCTGTGGAACACCACTGGTCACAGCCCTCCAATTAGAAAAGCATCCCTCCATTGCTACCCTCTGCCTTCTATGGCCTAGCCAGTTCTGTATCCACCTTGCCAGTTCACCCCTGATTCCGTGTGACTTCACCTTTTGTACTAGTCTACCATGAGGGACCTTGTCAAAGGCCTTACTGAAGTCCATATAGACAACATCTACTGCCCTACCTGCATCAATCATCTTAGTGACCTCCTCGAAAAACTCTATCAAGTTAGTGAGACACGACCTCCCCTTCACAAAACCGTGCTGCCTCTCACTAATACGTCCATTTGCTTCCAAATGGGAGTAGATCCTGTCTCGAAGAATTCTCTCCAGTAATTTCCCTACCACTGAAGTAAGGCTCACCGGCCTGTAGTTCCCGGGATTATCCCTGCCACCCTTCTTAAACAGAGGAACAACATTGGCTATTCTCCAGTCCCCCGGGACATCCCCTGAAGACAGCGAGGATCCAAAGATTTCTGTCAAGGCCTCAGCAATTTCCTCTCCAGCCTCCTTCAGTATTCTGGGGTAGATCCCATCCGGCCCTGGGGACTTATCTACCTTAATATTTTTTAAGACACCCAACACCTCGTCTTTTTGGATCACAATGTGACCCAGGCTATCTACACCCCCTT